>NW_007578234.1:121929-123467 GCF_000690725.1 Stegastes partitus
AGGATTAAGGTGTAGAGATGATGGATGGATGGATGATTCTGTGGAAGTGAACTTAAAACAAGTGTCTGCGTTCACCAAGCAGTAAAATACATATAATAACTTAAACACTTTTTATAGTTGTTGGAGGCGACTTGTCCTCAGCGTGCAGAAGAAGAGTCCCGTGATGAGTCAATGCTTTCTTTTATAGCCTAAAAACCTGGTTTACGATGTTGTGATGCACATTAGCTCTGATCAGGGTGTCAGGTCTTGTGGAGCCAGCTAACACAAAGACAGCCTGTCCAGTCTGCGACGGCCTTCTGTGGGTCGCTCGCTACCAAACCCTTCTCACATTTACAGTGTCTGTATAAAGACGTTTTCATTCTCGTTATTTAAATGGATTCTAGCCACTCGTGGGGTTGACAGCGAAGCATCCAGAGCAGGTGACTCCTGAGAGGTGAGGTTTTGATGTGCAGCCACAGCCGGTCCTGTCCCGACCATCTGCTGCGCTCCGCGGGCCGGGCGGCTGTCAGCTCGCCGTGACCCGGCTGCCCTCCTGTCCACGTCGCACACGCTCAAACGCACACTTCCTCTCCCCTCTTTCCCTTCCCTACCTCCTCCTCCTCCTCTCGTTGTCACTCCAGCTGGTGGTTTTCGGTGAGGGCTGTCAGATGCTGAGCTCCCTGATGCGGAGGCGAGGAGTGAGGAGAGGAGGACGAGCAGATGAATAAAAGATCACAGGCTAGCGATCGGCCTATTCTGTTCTCCCATGGAAAAAAAAAAAATAAATCGTGACGCAAATGCACATGAAATGAAAAAGCCAGAGTGTTGTGAGGCTGTGTAGGAGAGGAAAAGGATGAGCGGGAACAAGGAACTGAATGTATAAAACATCAAAATGCTTCAATAGATTCTTGAAATGCCCTTTGAGAGGAGAGGCGCAGAAACGGTGACGACTGTTTAGTTGAATTTTGGCCTCTTTGGTGCTTTGCAGCCAGAAAGCAGTCAGCGGTTCTCTGACAGCTTGTCCTCGGCTTTCTGCTGATGACATCTGACTTTCTAAATGGATGAACAGAGCTCTTTATTCATCCAGTTCAAGTAGCTGTACCTCACATGCTTCTGCACTGTGTTCATGTTAAAGGTTAAAGTTCCCACGAAAAGTGCTGCAAAGAGCAAATCGATAAACCAACACTGTCACTTTTGTGCTGCTTGTTTTCTCAGTTCTCTAACTTCTGGCCCACCGGTACCACTGATGCACACTCCAGCCGCTAGGTGGCGCTAATGCACCTAAGGTTGGTTTACCAGCCATGAAGAAGATGCACAAGAAAGTTTGGTGATGTGAAGACGAGACACGTCGCTTGTTGGGAGGAAAACTTATTTATAAAAAACTTCCCGATGGCAGCTTGGATCAGAACAAATGTGCAAACTGTGCACAGAATGAAGCAGAGTTCAAACAAAACTTCCATCCATGTTCTTACACTGGGAACCATGAAATGTTGTGCAAATCCATCCATCCATCATCTCTACACCTTAATCCTCACTAGGGTCATGGGGGCGATCCACGT
>NW_007578234.1:127577-128969 GCF_000690725.1 Stegastes partitus
GACTGGTTACCTGTCCAGGTGAACCTGCCTTCACCCTGAGTCCGCTGGGATAGGCTCCGCCCCCCATGACCCTGGTGAGGATTAAGGTGTAGAGATGATGGATGGATGGACTTTCAGTGGGCCATTCACTTACATGCATAAATAGCCAGACACGGTGTGAAAGTTTTATGAGAAAGGAAAACAACCACCGTCACCTGGTTAGAGATGAAACAGGCCGAACGTTTCCAAAAGGACTCAGTAGAAATGACATCACGGCAATCTGTGGCAATTTAAATCAAAGCTAATGTACATTTTGTACCTCGGCCATTCAGTCTCGCTATCCTCAGATTGTCATGGCAACGTGTGTGTGTGTGTGTGTGTGTGTGTGTGAGAGACCCTGGTGTTACAGGCCTCCATCACTTCACTGACAGATGTTGGATGACGTGACTTCCTGATGAAACGAGCAGAGCTGTCACCTGTCAGGTTCGTGCAGGCAGGTCGGCTCAGAGGTCTGTGGAAGGAACGACGGCTGCAGAGACGCTGGGAGGAAACGCAGAGACACATACGTCAGAGAAGTACATAGAAGAGCTATAGGACGAGTGGATGAAGGAAGTAGTAACGTATGACTGAGGAGCGGACAGGTAAAGGTGTTTGTTAGTCGTGTTCTTGGTCCCCAGCAGCTTTTCTCTGCTGCTCACTTCATACATTCTTGTTTAATTCCAAACAGCCATTTCGACATTTGTATGACCAGATAAACACAGCGTCCTATGAACAGCTGGTGTAACAGCCATGCAAGCAGCCCTGCTCAGGAACCTTGTTGCTTTAAAATACATGCTGGTGCCAGTATTAGCATTAAAGCTAAGCAGAGGCCTCGGGGTGTAGGTTGGGACTTGCCAGGCGATGCGTCATGCGACTCTTCTTCTGCACAAAACGATCTGATTGCATGACGCCTACTTTGGCCAAGAGGAGCAGGTTGTTGTAACGGAGAGCTGAGAGGAACACAAAGCAACGCAAACGACGCGAGACGAGGATGCTGATAGAAAGCTGCTAACTGTGTCATTTCATATGGTTATTTTACTGCTCCGTGAACGCTCAGTGCTTCTTTCCAACATCTGCAGCTCTTGAACTCTAAAATATTGAAAAGGTGCATTTGAGTTGGACACTGTCCCATAATGAGGGATGCATGGAGATCACTTCAGTTATCGATCCAATGTTCTCTGTGACAAACACCAACAGACTGATCGACTTTCAAATGTGTGTTTGGTGGAGCGGTGGTTAGCACCATCGCCTTCCAGCTAGAAGGTCGCCAGTTTTCCCGGGATCTTCCTGCGTGGAGTCTCCATGTTCTCCCCGTGCAGCGTGGGTTCTCTCCGGGTTCTCCGGCTTCCTCCCACAGTCCAGAAACATGCTGAG
>NW_007578234.1:131434-144018 GCF_000690725.1 Stegastes partitus
ATCCATCAATCCAAACATCAAATAAGTTGAAGGAATAAATGAAAACTTTGACCTGAAAATGGGAGGATGAGCAGAATAACCAGAGTTCTTGGAGCGTTTGCAGCAAATTTCACAGCAACACAACTAATAACTGTCAAGAAAGCCCACTCGGTACATCCTCTAAGAACGTCTGCGCCAACTGTACGGGCAACTCATCCAATAATAATCATGCCAAAAACATGGAATATGGGACTTTAGGTTAAAGGTTGTGCAGTATCCACATAGGATCTGTGCACGCTCCCACTACACCGGGTCACTGGAGGGTTTCTGATCGGTGCAGCAAAGAGTTTTAAGACAAAAAGTGTTAAAAGGCTGAATATAATCACCTGTAACTGCATCTGTGACTGTAGCAGACAGATGAAGAATCAGATAAATATAGACGAACAATGAACAGAATTCACGTTTATGTCTGTTCACTGATCAACCAGAATTTATTAGAATTGAACAACTTTGCTTATTGTGTCAGATATTGCTGTTTAATCAAACATTTTTTAAATCGGATCCCACCGCTGATAGAATCACATCAGGCAGCGACACACTTCACACGTCTAACCAGTGATCCGATTTGTTAGCGACTAAACTAACGTCGGTTTTTGTCTAAGACGTGGATCATTCTTCATCCCGTTGTTGAGCAGAGCTGCTGTATGGAAACTAAACCCCCCAGGGTTCAGTGTTGAGCTGGTTTTTCCTGAACTGCAGCAGGCTTTATGGTAAACACAGCACAAGTCAACAAAAACCTGACTAACGGATCAGTGAGCTCAGTGATCATCTGCAGCTCCGAGTGCTTCACCTCCTTCTCTTGGTTTTTATCCTCTTGGTGCCCAAAACAAACATGCAGACAAACTGTCCTGTAACACTTTAAACAGGACTCCAGCTTCGCCACATCAGCTTCAAATGCTCGTACAGATCGACAGCACACAACTAGTTCAGCTCGACCAGACACGTGTTCGGTACCAGAGCTCGTTTGGATGGACACATTCAGCACACGGATCACGACTCGTCTCAGGTCTCTGCTGACTTGTCATATGCTTGAGTTTCCCACCTAAGCAACGTGACGCCGTCCTGACGGAACACAAACACCCTTCAGCGTTCACAGGGTTTGCACGCAGCAGCCCGGCGGCCTCTCTGAGCAAACACCACGTCCTCCCCGCCTGCACTCCCCTCTGGATAAAAGCGAAACTAATTGTGTGCTTTTCCGTGCCCTGAGGTCCACGACGTTCGGTCCCCGCGGCTGAACGTGGAGCTCGCTGTTGTAATTAGCGGGGTTAATATCGCGGGCAGCATCTCTAAATGAAACCTCCGACTCTGCGGCGGCTGAGTGATGCACCTGTTCACAGTAATTACAGATGCAGCCTGGGAGTGTGCTCGTAATGAGCCGGGATAGTCAAGGTTGCATCGCTTTAAAGGCACATCCCACCACGCTGCTGCTGACGTCCTGGTCCACGGACGCTGGAGACTGAAGCAACAAGCAGAACCACCGCTTTTAGGATGGATTCTGGTCCAGAAACAGAATCAAGGAATTTCACTCTGGTGTTCCTCAGACTTAGACTTTGTGGCCTGAGTGTTGTGTGTGTATGAGTGTGTGTGTGTGTGTCCAGAGGAGAGCGGGTGAGGTGTGTGTTCAGTGTGTGTTCTGTCCGGTTCTGTTGTGTTTGCAGTTCGTGTAGCGGCCCTGTTGTTCGGTTCTGTGAGGTCTGGTGGGATGACTGTGGTGGTAGCAGCTGTAGAAGCAGGTGGAGCCATGCAGGAGGATGGATGGTCCTTCGATACGGCACCACTCTGCACTGGCAGGTAAAAACACGAGTGTTTAAGCAACAGGTGGAAGGAGGAGTCAGTGGACAGGTACAGGTGTGAGCAAAGTGGATCAAAGTTCAGTGCAGATTCTGATGATGTGAATAAATATAATTATTAACAACAAACAGAGCTGATGACGCAGAGCAGCATCGATGAGATGAAACGCTCAGAGGGAAGTGATTTACACACTGTTCAGGGTTCCTGCCGGTGGAGCGGCTCAGGTGTTCACCAGGCGGACTACCTGTGGGGAGAAGCTTCCTCTGTGTGTTCACTGCTCTGCAGCGCCCACCGGAGGGCAGCAGCTGGAACAGTGACGTCACCTCGACATGCACCAGTCCTGGATGGAGTGATTCTGTCTGCAGAGGATGAAACAGGAGGATAAATCAGCTCCCTTTTCTCATGTCTAAATGTTTCCTTTCGCTCTAGCAGCAGGTCAAACCTTATTCAGTTTAGGGAACGTAGTCAGAACCTAGTTTGTTGGTTAACTCAATAAAGGTTGACTCTGTATTAACATTTTTGTTGAGCTGAACGTTTTGTTTTAAACTAAAAAGTATTTCAAGTGACAAATATTCCCACGACGACACGGCTGCGCAGTATAACTTCTACCTGATCCCCTGTAAAGGTGCAGACGTGACTACACTGGGTCTGACTGATCACGTTCTAACTACACTAATGACATGTTGTGTGTATTTAAACTCACATTTCAACTTTCTGTGTTAATTTGATTCAAAGACCAAACAATGGAGAAACTTCTTTTGTTCACCTTTAGAGCTTGTGCACATTCTTATAGTCATTACATAAATAGCACACTGACATTTGTTTTAAATAACAGAAACACTGTTTGGAACAGCTTCGTTTTAATGTAGTCTTTATGCTGCTGATTGTTACTGATAATTAAAACTACTTTTGACTGTGCAGGAAATTCCTCTAACTTATGTAGTTTATTGGTTGAACATAATTTCATTGGAAACTACCTTTTTTTTGGGGGGGGGGGTCTTTTAACCTCATTTCAACTCGTTTTGGCGGCGTGAGGGATTAGCGACGGTCCCTCAGTGAACAGCTGACAGTCAAAGTGACCAGTCGATCGGTTTTATAAAGATTTTGGCGTTAGGTTGTGACTCCTGAAGTGGACGTAAAGTTCATTTGGTTGCAGCTCGAAGGTGTTTTTCCGTCCTGAGAAGCTCATGCAGCCCTCTCCTGTGGTCAGGAGGACTCAGAAAATGCTGGAAAGACGAACAGGACTTAAAAAGACCCGATGCACTGTAGCGACAAAAACACTCATGCATGAAGGTAAATGTTGCATGACTTAATTAAATACATGAAAGCTATTGTACAAAATCAGCTGATGGGATTTGGTTCATTTTATATAGAATGAGTCTAAATTCATAAACGCCTCATATTTAGCAGAACCAAAGCATCTCGAGCAGCTGAAGTCAGCTTTAAGAGAAAGATAGATGATGTTTAGGTCTAATTTATGCATTTTTTTTTCCTTTAAGAGGGATTTATTCTTATATTTAGCAGAAAAACAAACACCTACTTGCAGCAACAAGACCCTGCTGTGTTCTGTGTCATATGTAAGAGAAGGTGCGACTTCCTGGACTTAGTTCTTGTACCTGCAGCAGCGTCACAGTCTCACAGCGACTCTTACATTCAAATGCCAATTTTTCTGTTTTGGTATTTCAGTAAATGTCATTACATCATCAAGGCTTCCTGATGCACCGCTCGCTGCTCTCAATTCTCCTCGGACTATTTTCTGCGACCCTCTGAGGCTGCCTCACTGCGTAAGTATGTGCTTGGGCAAGACGGCCTTCTGCGCTAATTGAAGTCAACGACACAAGCTGCAGGGGCGCGCGAACAAATCGTGTCTCCATGGAAACAGATGCTGGCAAGCGTGTCCATGGAGGAGCCTGCAGAGCGACGTCGCTGCATGCGCTCGTCTGAAGCCCCTCGCTGGGAGAGAGAGGGGAGAAGATCAGCCCCGGACACGCAGACGGAGTCCTGCTGCACATGTGATCAAATCAGACGTCACGCGTCGCTCCTGGAAATGAGATCAAACATGTGATGGATTCAGATTCACGGTGCTCAACAGAGGAGACGAAAAAAAAAAAAAAAAACAATAAAGAGAGAAATGAGCAACAAACTGAGAAGAATCCACAAAAAACATCTCAGAGGAACAGCTTCAGATACAAAGGCCATGAATTCAATTCAGATTCATCAGGAAATTCAAGCAGCTTATGATTCATCTTTGGCCATTACTTCCCATTCCCTTGTTTCCTTCCTACTGGAAACTCATAACAAAGCTGAGTACATATGAATTAGCTGCATTTTCAGTCTTTTTCAGCCCATAACGAGCTCATAAAGACTTCAGCAGCTCCAGGACCTGAGCGCTAGTACAATGTGCTTTCTTCTTTTTCTCTGTTGTGGACACACCTGTAGGGTTTTATCCTGTGCCCTATTCCAGCTATACCACGGTACACATCTGTATGTGAACATCTGGGCAACGTTTTCCTGGAAAGTGTTCTGCAAAACAAAAAGAGGATTTCATGATGATGACAGAAGCCTGTTTCTGGACGCTGCTGTTCAATCACTTCCAGCGCAATCATCCACTTGAAGGAAAACGTTATTGACAGATAATGACGAGGGCGATGGGCTGCTGACCTCCCGCAATGCATGCTGGGATACTCTCCAGCCCTTTACGCCGATGTTTAACCCTTTATCGGGCAAGGAACCATACATGGTAACTTCCTTTAAAAAGGGCAGAATCATGTGACTTTAACCAGCCAATCAATTTTTTCCTTTTTGTTTTGACCTGAGGAATCACAAAGGATCTGAAACTTTTTAAAAAGTCAAAAAAGAAAAAATGTCCTCTTATACCCACTAGTGACGGAGCAGGATTGACATTTTAGAATTCCACGTATTTCAATGACCTATAAAAAATAAAAATAAAAAAGCACTGAGCAGCATCCAGGCTGATAGTTTATATATTTTACTCTTTCATCATATTTTGGGTTCAGTTTTGTCCCAGCAGCTAAATTCAATAAAGTTTGAAATTAAGATTAATAGTCATGCAGTGAGTGTTCATTAGCTGAACATACATTTATTTAAACGACATTTTCAGGGTTTCTGTGGCATCAGATCCTTCTTCTGTTCCGGTTAAACACTCAACTCACTGTTTGATCAAACACAGCGATCAGGTGTGACGTCAGCTGGGATTTTTAATTTTATGCTAATAAAGGCCCCAAAAACAAACAAAGAGCGACGAGCAGAGCGAGCTGTTAGATTAGTGCTTTGTTATAATTACTACGCTGAGATGACTCCAAGGAAGCAAAGAAACTAAACCGAGCTGTTTTGTTATCGTCGTCAAAGCCGCGGCCTCGGCGCTGCGCTTAGCGACCGTTAGCGACCGTTAGCGCTCCTCCCAAACACGCTCGTCTCTGTGCGAGAATTCGCTTCCCTTCGAGCGTCAGACACCATCTCGTCTTGTGCTACTTTAAAAATAACATCTCTGATCTTTGGAGATGTTGTGGGCAGAGGTTGCTCTCGCTCTGTTGCCATGGAAACAGTGGCCATCAAGCTACCGTTTCACCGTCTCGCTGCTGGTAGAAGGAATGCTGTAACGAACACACCATGCCTCCTCCTCCTCCTCCTCCTGCTGCTGCCTGGGCTCCTTTACATCCATGTGTGAGTTAAGATGGTGGGGGATTGTGGGTGGATCAGTGGCGGACAGAGAGGAATAAATACTGCTCACACACACATACAGGACGTCTCTCTGAAGCTCTCTCCTGCTTCTCCTCATCAATCTGTTCCTGTTAATGATCGCCCTGCTGGATCTGCATGCCCGGCCTCCTGTAAACTCTCCCGCATTCATCATAACAGAACTCCGACAGGCCCGGCTGAGATGCTGCAGGGGAGTGAATAGAGAAACGATGGATCACGCTGGAGGCCGAGGGGCATAAAAAACAAAAAAACAAAACCCGTCACTGCTTCTTCTGACGCCTACAGTGAAGACATACGGATTCAGATGAGGTGGAAGTCGGTCGCATCGCTCTGAAACGCTGCAGCGACGATGCTACAGTGCACGGCCGCTGCAGCGTCATGCTTTGTGTTTACATCACTTCTTGTGAATCTTATAGAACTTTAACTTGCTCTTCAGAGGACCAGTGGTCACCTGTTGCCCTGCTGACACCTGCAGCAGGGCAACAATCTTCATTAATAAGCCTCAGATTGAAGGTTTCCTGTAAAGCTGCAGCAGAACTTCTGCAGAGCTTCCTGGTTCCGTCGCCCAAACCAATCCCTGCTAGATGACGCACCGCTGCCGTGGTGTGAGTGTGGGAATGTCGCCGCAGAAACCAGATTTAAAACCCCGGCACAGTACTGAGAGACTGAAGTGGCACTCAGAGGCCTGATCAGCGCTCATTTATAAAGCTTCACACTCCAGCTTTAAATAGCTGTGGAAGGCCCAGGGAGGTATCACACACAGGTAACAGGATCTCACATCTAATTCATTACCCTTCTGCTCTGGGGGAACAAACCACCGCCTCGTTCACAGTTCTTTAAAACAATCAGAGAAGGAGTGCAGACAGGTGGAAGCGTTCTGGGGAAACGTTTCATTCACCGTCATTAAAATCCTGAAGCAGAGAAGCCCGGCGTGGTCGTCTGGAGGCGGCTGCTCTGTAGCGACGGGCAGGAGGAGGAAGCTGCACGAAGCGCCAACGGCAGGATGCAGCAGCTGAAAGATGAACACGTGTAGTATAAGTTTCTAAAGTAGAAGAGTAGACGGTTAGACGGAAACCTGCAGGGCTCGATCAAGTGAAAGCTTAACAATGACTTCAGCTCATATAGAATCAGCATTTCCATTTGCATACAAGGTTCTACATTGTGGTCAACAGTGAACACAGGTTGTGGTCGACAGTCAGACGTTCCTGCACATAAGCCCGTAATGTAATCCTGGTTCTCAGTTTGGTTTTTACTGAATAAACATTCGTGTGTTAATTATTGAGCCTAATGCAGGTTTTGTTACTTTTGGAATGGATCCACGTCAGCCGACTGTTTTTCCTCTTCATGCTAAGCTAAGCTAAGCTACGCTAAGCGAACTAGCTGCTGGATGTAGCCTCGTATTTAACATGCAGACATGGGAGAGAGGTGACAGTCTTCTCAATCTGTCAGCAAGAAAACCAAATACTACTTCTCAAATAGGAGGTCAAAGAGTCATTCAGCCACAAAACATCCAGACAGCACAACATCCCACGAGTTCAATCACATCAGGTTTACTTGTGTTTGTGTGACCATCGAGTAATGATGGAAAACCAACATGTTGAGTTTAGGGCAGTAATAAAGTTCCTCACAACAGACAGAAAGTTCTTGTTCGTTCCATGTGTTCATGTGAATCTAAGCACGAAGCACAAGATCAAAAGAATGAGGAGAACATACGGTAAAGCAGAAAAAGCAAAATGAAAGGAAGAACGGGGGAGTCCAGCAGAGGAAACAAGACGTGCTGCTGTGTGGGTAAAGTGCCTGACAGCTGAGCGGGTTTGGGTGAAGGTGTGTCCGACAGCAGCAGACTGTGTGAGAGCGACCTGCCATTAGCGCTGCAGGGGGCCGCCGAGAAACGAGAGACGAGACAAACAGGTGGAGGTGCACCGACAAAGACTGCAGGTTTGGATCAGCGCCGCTGATGCAGAGTCACGCAGGCGGCGGTAACGTCGAGGCGTCCGAAGGAAAGGCCTTCAGTGGAGGACGGTGGGCGGCCTCAGGCTGGTCACATGGATCCAAATAAAATCTAATTCTGTTCACAGGGAAGTTCTGTTCATGGATTCATCCAACACACGAGACGCTGTCCACAGTTTGCTGCTGACAAACAGACGAGCTGAAGAAACAAGCTGCAGAGTCACTGTCTTCTCTTACATCACTTCTTAAAACCCAGATGTAATGTCCTCTTTTATTTCTCTTTCCTTCACATCGGTGCTGCCTGCTCTCCGTCTCTCTTTTCTCTTTCTTAATCTACTTTTATCTTCAGCTTTTATCCTAACTCCCCTCTGTGATGTCGCCTTGTTAATCAGCTTTACTGGTTTTATTATAGCACACCTTCCACTAGTGCACCAGCCTGCTGTTTCATTTCTATTGTGTGTATTTTTATATTTCGAGTGTTCGCCTGCACGTTAGGCGGTCTGAGGGGCGTCCTGCATCAGACTGTTTGGCTCAGCTCTGTGCCAACCTGCTGCACATCACTGAATGAATCTGACTAATTAAAACACAGCAAACCTGGGACTGCGTGATTCTGAGAGTTTCTGATTCTGGTTATTGATCTACACACAAGCCGGCCGTCCTTTGGCTTCAACAGTCACACTCACACACCTGCGTTTAGCTTTTAACAGAATAAAGAGAAACCTGCAGCGTCTGTTAAAGGAAAACTGAAATCATTCACTGTCAGACTATCTGTTGCACAACTGGAGGATCCCAGAAACACTCACTAAGAGGAGCATTTCTGGATTTACTGAAGGCCTGCAGCTTGTTTTTGCTCCTTGCTGACTAATGAGCTTGTGCACCAAAAGGCCAAAATTACTCACAACATGCTCCCTTTAGCACCTGTTTTTACTGAACGATATTTAGCACAGGAACATGTGCTTCTAGGGCTGCAAGGTGTCTCGGTGGTTAGCACCATTGGACACCCGGGATCTTCCTGCGTGGAGTCTCCATGTTCTCCCCGTGCAGCGTGGGTTCTCTCCGGGTTCTCCAGCTTCCTCCCACAGTCCACAAACATGCTGAGGTTAATTGGTGATTCTAAATTGTCCGTAGGTGTGAATGTGAGTGTGCTTGGTTGTCTGTCTCTAAGTGTAGCCCTGTGATAGACTGGTTACCTGTCCAGGTGAACCTGCCTTCACCCTGAGTCAGCTGGGATAGGCTCCGCCCCCCATGACCCTGGTGAGGATGAAGGTGTAGAGATCATGGATGGATGTTTGTGTCATTAATAAAGTCCTGGAATCCTAAAATGTTTGACTTTAGTCCCTTTTTCATTCTCACTGTAATTTTCTTTTTTAGTGCAGGTCTAAAAATAAACCCAACTCTTCATTTAGATCCGTAATAATCCATCTTTTAACAGGTGTAATGATTTCATTAAGTCCCTTTTAAGTAATGAGCAGACATCGGTATCTGCTCAGAGAGCCCATCGCTTCACACGGTGGACTCTAAAGAGATGATTTATGACACCTGAGGCAGACGAACACGGCTGCTGCTCGGCGCCCTTCGATTCTTCTGTGTGTGAAATCCTGCGTTTGAACCGTGAGAGACTCCGACAGGCTGCACGACGAAGATAATGAAAGTGTTTCCCTTTTTTTTTTTTTTAAATTGCTTTTTTACTGGAAAAAGGAAGCTGATGATTTCAGAAGAATTGCACGTTTCTGTTTAAGATCCAGAACAGAGCGGGAGGAGAGGTTCTGATGGAGATGAAACGGTATTAATGTCACTCAGTGCTTCACAAAAAAACGTGCCTTCAATTCATGCATGTGCAAAAATACATGTGTGAACGTCCCCATCTGTGTTTTATTCTGTGCTGCATTCAACAACCACACGTGCTCCTATAAACAGCCACCCCCACCCAACAGCTCATAGCAGCCACAGCGCCGAGCCCGGATCCAGTGCAGGAGGAGGAGGAGGAGGAGGAGGAGGAGGAGGAGGGAGGCGATGTGACATGATTTACAATGAGATCATTAACCTTGAGAAGCACGACGGCCTCCGCGACGTAAACACTATCTCTGAGACTTCCAAGAACAACGGCGGTCACTCACTCGGAAAAACACGCAAGCGAAAGATGTGCCTCAAACATACGAGTCAGTCTGTTCATAGGGAGAAGGGAAACAAAAGAGATGTTTTAAAATGAGGCATTATCCCACAATTCAGAATACACAAGCAGCATTAAAATCTAAAAAAAATAAAAAACCGAAGCTGGAGAAACAGCTGATTATAAAACCTTCTATTTATATTTCCTTAGTTTCAAATGTAGGTTCATGCAGCGCTTAACTAACGCATTAAACCACCAATCAGTGTCAGGTTTATGCCCTCATGAGTCATTCCTTATGTTTTACTAAAACTAGTAAAGCTCATTATTATTCCTGGATCCAGATGTCAGATTATTTACCTGCATTCCTGAACAGAAACATGAGTTTTAGTGGCTGAATGTGATGCTGGATCAGTTTCTCAGAGAAGTCCAGTGAGCTGCTCAGGTTTGGGGATAAAAAGGTGGATTCAGTTTAAATTCCTCGTTCCTGTTCAGAACGATGAAACGAGGAGAGCTGAGTGGTGTTAAAGCCCTTCATCATGCTGGATGGTCTACATGCTGTTTATTTTAAACCTGACATTCGTTGCTGCTCTAATCCATCTGTTAAGCGAGTATATTATATATATAACTATGGAACAGCGTTTTCCTCCCACATTTTTTATTTTTCTGTTTACCCAGATTTGAGCGGCTCCTGCTTTGAGAGCTGCATCGAGGAAGAAGAAAGACGAGCATCAGCAGGAGCAGAGTTCAGGGTTGTGGTTCAGCTCAGACGACGTTACGGCTCCGTCTCAGATGTTCAGACCAGACGAAGTTCAGTGAAAATATTTGGGCAGAATTTTGAGAATGTTGATGTTTTCAGAGCGAGGAACTTTTGTGTTTTCACCTTTCAAGGGTTCAACAGCCATGAAAGCGGTCTGAGCCCAGACCAAGCATCATGTGGACTCATTCACAGGAGGCGAGAAGATCTGACGTGCAACCAGGTGATGCTATGTGACCACGCAAGTGTTGAGATACAACTAAAGACCTCACCATGGTGCCGGGACACGTCCACCAGAGGCAGCAGAGTTCACGTCTGGAGAATAAATGAGCAAAAACAAGTGAACTGGACTTGAAGCAGCACAAGGACGGCCTGATGCTCAGCCGCTACACAGCAAACACAAGTCCTACATGAAGGACCAGAGATGTGCCTTATGCAGACTCTCCTGCTCTCTTTTGTGTTTACTTATATTTTGTAGCTTATTTTATGTTTATCTTGTATATTTTTAGCATATTTTACGTCCAGATTGTATATTTCTTAGTATATTTTTCAACTGTGTTTTTCTAAATGAGGATTTATTTGTACGTGCACACGTGTAGCAGAGCTGACAATCACCTGACTTTGACTTCCTCCATACGGCATCTTGTCAGTAGTTTCTGAGACACTTCAGTCTGAACCAGAGCACCAGAGGCGATACGATCCACATCAAACAGGCCAGAAGTCACACGTTTATCACTCTGTTTATTAATCCATGATGGTAAATACTTTCTATTATAAATATTTAGTATGTCAGTGATGCTTCATGAGACACCGTCGTCGTACAGATTAGAGTTAAAGCTTCACTTCTGGCGAGTAAAACATCTACAGTCACACACACACGAAACAAAAGAAGAACCATTCATAACCTGGCACGAAGGCTCACGGCCGACAGAAAGCCCTTCAAAGTGCACGACCACAGCACAACGGACAAATATATTCCCCCGATATATTTGGCAACGCGTCGCTCTTCTTCTGTGTAAAGAGTGTAGTTATCGTTCGTCCTGACGTTCCTCCTCCTGTCAGTTTGTTCTTTAACCACGTCGGTTACAAAATGGGTTCACGTGACAGAAGACGTTCTGGAAAACGTGTAAGTTGCTGAACAGCAAAGCAGCGATTTTTAAATTCAGATTCATCAAACGGCTGCTTTTAAGACACTCAAAGGATCATTGATTGAACAATTAGCTTCATTTCAACATTAAATCCTCGAAATAAAAAGGTCCACATAAGAAAACTTCAAGTACAAAAGTGTTATTCATGTTTTAAAATAATTTTTGGATATAATTCGAAGGCTGAGATTTACACTTTCCTGTTCAGAACATCACACGGCAACAGCATGACAATAAAACTGCAGTTTCTCATTAAGAAAAGTCCACCTAGGAATAAAAATACCGTCTCTTCATCTAAAAGCTTCATGAGAACAACCGCAGCGTCGCTAAACGTAACCACCGAAGTGATGATTCAAGTGAAAAGAAAAAGAGAAATACTTAAAGCACTAAACGTACATTTTGATATGAGCTCCCTGATCTTGACCCGTCGGGCTGAAGTCGGGGAGCCTGAACACATTCTTAGCGTTTGCATGCATAGAAACCACGAGAGCTCCTCTGGAGTCAGGCTGATAAATAAAACCGAGGCAGGTTTAGCACAAGTTCTGTTTCTTCCAAACATCCTCCGAATCCCCGTCTTCTGATTCCTAACAGCTGAAAAGGCAACACGTAGAAAAGAAGGTGGATGGAGCTGTCATTTAGCAGATTAAGGTAAAGGCTCGTCCTTAAATGGATGCTTGATGCTCGGGTTGGGCAGGTCACATTTTAAATAAACTTTACGCTTCAGAAGCCACACGACGGGATCTGATGTCAGGCTACTGATGCACAGACGAGCTCCCTGTTCGTAGTCACGTCTTCATTACTTCCTTTGTTCATCAGACTGTTGGGAAGAACGCTGATTATCTGTATTATTTTTGTCACTTCTTTAACCCTCCGAACCCCAGAACCTTTAAAAACTTTGCTTTCCAGACGTCCCTGAACTGCTCGTCTGTGTGTTGAGTCAGAAGCACTGATAATAATATCTGTAGTATGTAGTGTTTACAGCTGAGCTCATGTTTTACAGGTTTTAAAAAAATAAATCATCCAAGAAGTGTCATTATTTCTTTTTTTCATTCTTTTTTTATAGAATTATATCGTC
>NW_007578234.1:145441-157394 GCF_000690725.1 Stegastes partitus
AAAAGAGAACCACCTTCATGACAGTGAAAGCTCTGATTCCATAGACTTCGTATTGCAGTGAGAACTAATGTAACAGGAGCACGCGATGCCCAGAACCTTCCTGGAGTTCAGAGGGTTAATTCACTAGTTCATGTAGTACCAGATGTTCCTGCCTGGAACACACAGTGACGGGAGGTTTGAACCCTATCAGCCACTCTGCTGTCAGAGAGTCTTCATCTAACAGACGACTAAAGTGACAAAAACAAACAGTTCCACGTCTGTGGAGATGCTGCTCGTATGTGCACACACAAGAGCTGCACGCTGAGAAACGCAACAACCTGCTGGTCAGTCCGTGGTACCGTCAGACGGCCTAAAATAAAACTAGCTTGTATAAAAGGTAGTGAATGCTCACATCCAGTAGTGTAACAGGTTTCCTTCGTTTACCACCATCAGCTGTTCAACAACTCACGAAAGCCGGGAGAGACGTGGCTCAACACCAGAGGAGCCGTTTACCTCGAGTTTAAACACCCTGAACAGTTTCATAAAGTCCGTTGAACACCTGCTGCGTCGCTCAGAGGAGGTCGGTCCCGTCGTAGACCACAGGCTTGTCCAGACTCAGATGATACAGCACTTTCTTAGAGATGAACCTGATGAACAGAAACGACAGACAGCGCTTTATGTTCCTGTTTAACTCTGAGGCCAGACCAGAAACTGTTTTTGTTTTGTACAACGCTGCTGACCTGGAGAACGAGTTGTCGAAGATGAGCGTGTATTCTCCGGGGTTCCTGACCTTCAGCTCCCCTTGAATCGTCTCCTTGTGGGAGTTGCAGCGGGTCAGCGGGATCAGAACCTGCAGAGAGCAAATCAGGAGTCGAAACATTTGTAGATGAATATTTCTGTAAGAGGAACAACAGGAGGCAGAGATGGGGCGTGTCCTCAGATCTGGATCTAAACCTGATGAATCCCAGTGACATTAACCATCAGCCTGCTCTGACTCCTTTTCTCTTTCCGATCAGCGACAGTGTGTCTTCTGCTCACAGGGGATTCAGCTGCATTAGCAACACGGTGGGAAGACATGTTGTTTCTACCTGACTGTTCAGGAACTAAATAATTCACAGATGATTCTTTATGCATTTCATATTTACATATTTATATTCGTTCCATGATAAAAGCGCTCGTTCTCCTCATGATGCACTAAAGATAAATATTAAAGTGCAGGACTGAATCCTGTGACTGCATCTCACCGTTGTTCTGTGGAAGGTTAAAACAGCAACAACACCGAAGGTCCATGCAAACGGTTTCTGCTCTGCAGCTGTTTTCGGTCTCTACCACCTCCTGAGGGAAACATCTGGCTGTTCAGCTAGCTGCTAACGGTGCTGCGTCTATCCAACACCGCATGAGGACTGAGAGAAAACCAAAGCTGTGAGGTTTCAGCTGAAAACGAGCTCAAACTTCTCGTGAAGCTGCATAAAGATCGGGCCGATCGTTGTCGGTGGGTTAATCGCCATCTTTCACGTTGTGGTTTTGGATCACGTGGTCCATCGTGTTTGTGTTGCTGAGTTAGCGCTTAATGTTTAGAATATCTGACACGATCAGCAAAGTGTTTTAATTCTAATAAATTCTGGTTGACGACTGAATCAATGAACAGACATAAGTGTGAACTTAAGTGTTCACTGTTCATCTATATTTATCTGCATTCTTCATCTGTCTGCTACAGTCACAGATCAGCGCAACTCAAAGTGTAATTACAGCGATTATATTCAACATTTAAGAGTTTTTGTCTCCAAACTTATTGTTGAACACGTCCACGCTCTGATCCAAGCTGCCATCAGGAAGCTTTTAAAACAAAACTTTCCTCCCAAACAAGCTCATCCTCCATCACTGGTCACCTAACCTTCTTGTGCATCTTCTTCGCGGCTGGTAAACCAACTTTAGCTGCATTAGCGCCACCTAGCGGCCAGAGTGTGAGTATCAGTGTTACTGGTGGGACAGAAGTTAGAGAACTGAGAACAGTGCAATTAAATGTCTTCTGTAATAACATGTTGAAGTCCATCCCTGGCTTATATACGTCACCAGTTTACTGGTTGAACAGTCATTAAGCTCAGCTAGTCGTGGTGTTTTATCGACTTTAAATCAGGTCCGAGGTGGAGCTAGTCCTCCAAACGTGCCCTGTCGTACCGACCTTGGCCTGCTCCAGTGGGATCTCTGCGCTCTCCCTGTAGACCACGCTGAAGGAGATGCTCTTTGGCTCAGAGGTGAAGGTCCAGGAGACGGTGGCGCCGGGACTGCTCATGGTGATGGGGATGGTGCTGTAGCAGCTGGACTTGATGAAGAGCTCTCTGGAGCTGTCGCCAAAGCCCGAGATGTCGTCCACCGTGAAGTGAGCAGAGAGCCTGCAGCGGTTAGTAGGACAGCTCACATTAACACGGAGCTTCATTATAGGTTCATCTGATCAAAAAGAAAAATCTAGAGTTCCCCGGACTGAGGTTGATGTGTTTTAGCTCCTTGTTTTATTCATGCAGCATTATCAAGTGTGTCGGACTAAGTTTTTCTCTTTCCTGTTAGAGCTAAAAACATCTGCCAGTTGATCCACATTTAACGGGTACAGGTCCTCAAATACAACAACTGGTATCTTCGTCTAACATTTTACTGGATCTTTGGGTTTGGCGCTGCTGCTTCAGTGAAGAAGGAATCTGAAACGTTCGCTGTGGATCTGGGAAACTGTTTGGGAGACTGTTTCAGCACGTTCTGACCAAACATGTGATCGAGCTAATTGTCAGATTAACTGTAATTCATCAGGTGCAGCTCCAGCTCCCTTCAATCTGACGTCCAGCTTTCTTTCATTTTCAACCTAATAATAATAAACATGTACGTAACAATATGTCAATAATAAACCATTCATGTAAATGTTCTTAAAGTTCTTCTGTTTTTTTTGTTTATATTGTATATAAAGTGTAAATAGCTTCAGTTTATAGTTGTGTTTTCTTGTTTTTCTTTCCGTCACTTTGCTGCTGTGACGTTGGAAATTTCCTCTTGTAGGACTAATAAAGGATTTTCTATTCTATTCTATTCTTCAGCTCAAATCAATCATACACTTCAGGCTGCTTCAGCTGCAGCCACAAACCTTTCATCCTTTTTTTCCCACAGATGAAGCGGTGCTGACCAACACCTGTGAACAGACCCTGAGGTGTTAAACGCTGGAGTCCCTCTTTATAAATGCTCACTGGAGGGCTCCAGACTAAAAAAACAAAACTGCATCAGCATGAAGGAATCGTACGGTGAAGTCCTGCAGGACATTTTTTGGTGCTGGTGGCTCAGCAGCTCCTCAGCGAGGCAGATGGCTGCTGACACGATGCCTTGAAGCCTTTTCCTCAACTCGATAAACAAACCGACTCAAAGTTAACGCAGAAGCGAACCGCGGGCTGTGGAACTCGGGGCAGGTAACGTTCAGCGAGGCGCCATGTTTCACTTCCCATTGTGGGATTTTCACCACAAAATTTGGGAGAAATGACATTAACAGCTGGTGTTCTCGTAGACACGACTCTGAGTGGAACCTCCACAGCAGAGGAAACTCACGTGAGCTCTCCAGACTTCAGCAGACAGATCTCTGCATCCTGGACCGCAGCACCGAGGTCCTCGGTCTCCTCCGCTGTGAGGTCTCCGGCGCTGACGCTGTTGCTCCTGATGATTCACATTCAGACATTGTTTTTTTACTGCATATCGATTTCCACACAAACACTGACACAAAAGCTTGCAGTGTGCTTCATGTGAGATACTTACAGCTGTGCTGCCCCCTGCTGTCCGTGGCCGGGAGAGCCGGCGGTGGCAAAGGAGAGGGAGTCGCTGTCGTAGACGCCGCTCACCTCCTCCTCTGTGATGATGTCGAACACGCCGTCGTCCAGCTTGTCGCCTTCATCTGCTCCTGGAAGACAAACATCACCGGACTTCACACTCTCAGCCTCCAGCAGCACAACTTAAAGCAGGAATCCCTTCCACTTGTGTGTGTGCAGGTGTGATGGAGGTAGTGAGCCACCTGAAGCCACGGCTCGTCCGGCCTGCAGCAAGCGGCCGAACGGCGTCCCCGGCATGCTGTGAGCCGCCTCCTCCTGCGGGTGGCGCTCCACCACCGCGCTGTGCTGGTGGTAGCAGTCCCTGCAGCAGCGCTCTCGGGTGCCTCCCTGCTGGGTGCTCACTGTGTTGCTGCAGCAGTAGTAGCAGAAGGGACGCCCACACAGTCTGGACGGAGGGAGATGGAACATGTGAATACGAATGACTCTGAAGTTTACAGCATTATGGAGCAGACGAATGACGAAGGAGTGCATTTTGTGTAAAACGCTGCCACATACAGAAGATCTAGATTTAAAACGGTGCATCTGAGACGATGCTGAACAGCAAACAAATGCTGCAGGAGGAAGTCGTCTTTAGTTTGTAGCCTCTATGTGGAGGACAGCCTGCAGAGACATCGCTGAGACGTTACGGCACAATGAGTCTTTAACTGCAGACACAGAAGCTGATCAGTTTAAAGTGTCACGACTCTGTTATTTATGGCCTCGTTTCCTTTTTAATAAAAAGACTTTTGAGCTTTTTGTCAGTCTTGGTTCACACAATGCTGCAGCTGTCAGATCCACAGACGGGTTAATATTATTATTATTATTATTATGTCATATATATTCATTGTTCCTTAATTCCTTACAATGATAATAATAAGAATAAAGAACAAAAACACATAAAATAAAATATATGAATATATATAGAAACTGTTACATAAATAGATATTGTTTAAAAATGTACAGTTTTAGGTTAGTCTTTACTAGTTTCGGTATTAGTTTTTATTATTATTATTATTATTATTATTATGCAACATTAAAGAAGCTAAGAATAGAAACTAGAAGATGAACCCGGCGTGTCAACAAACACACACTAATGCCTCCTCACAGGAAATTCAGACTACAGACAGTACTTGTGTATTTTAGTGAGTTCTGCAAGTAACAGAAATAAGTTTATCTTCTCTCCTAAAGTCTAGTTTTCATTTTTATTTGAGGGAACAAAATGTTTTGGGTAGCTATAATAATCTACTGATCACACTGGTGCAGGTCCTGATGCTTTCACACCGAATCCAAATGTGTAACTACAAATTAATGATCCCATAATATAATAACATAACGGACTGGATTATTGATCTCCACACTGGGCATCTTAATTATCAAGACTTCTTTTAAACAACATTGGAAAGGCAGCACTGAAAGACATCCCAGGAGACCGGTTAAAGGAACGGAGGCGTCAAAGTATTCAGGAAGCGCTGCGTTAAACATGAAGAAAACATTATGAGCTTGTTTAGATCCGTTTGCTATGATGTGAAACTTTTTGTAAAGTAGAGCGCTCGATGTTCACCACTGGGTTGGTTTCTGAATCCAAACGAGAAGTGAAATACAGAAATAAACTTGTTGTGGACTTCAGCGACGCAGTTCTTTTGACGTGCGTCTCTCTTTGTGTTGAGTTTGGCAGGAATCAGGAATCATGTACGTCTGCAAACTACAAAACACGCTTTAACAGTCAGAACTAGTGCAGCTTAACCCTGTTCAGGACCTTCATGTCATCCATCATCTCTACACCTTAATGGGGGGGCGGAGTCTATCCCAGCTGACTCAGGGTGAAGGCAGGTTCACCTGGACAGGTAACCAGTCTATCACAGGGCTACACTTAGAGACAGACAACCAAGCACACTCACATTCACACCTACGGACAATTTACAATCACCAATTAACCTCAGCATGTTTCTGGACTGTGGGAGGAAGCCGGAGAACCCGGAGAGAACCCACGCTGCACGGGGAGAACATGGAGACTCCACGCAGAAAGAACCGGCGACCTTCTAGCTGTGAGGCAATGATGTTAACCACCGCTCCACCGTGCAGCCCTGAGCAGGACTTTTATACGTGTTACATGTTAAACAAATGTTCTGATCGGTTGACGTCGTTTTGGTTCCTAATGCTGACAAATGTCCTTCTTTGTCATGTTTTTTTTTTACATTTTTAACACCTGTCACTTAAACCAAACGGGGCCCAAAAGACCCCAACAGTCCTGAACAGGGCTAAAAGCAGCACCACTGCATTGGGTTTGATGCACAGAACACGACCGGACCTGCAGCTGTACTTGCGGAACCACCAGCTGAACTGCGTGTTGCAGCCCAGGCAGTAGTTGACGTCCCGCTCCGTCTCCTCGTCCCGCAGCTTCTGCTCAAACTCCAAAGCATCCGACTTCTGCCAGAGGGCGTCCTTCTCCCTGCAGGAAGCACAGAGCGGCGGATTGGTGTCAGGAAAGATTTCAAACCCGCAAACGACAAGCAGAACCAACGTTTCTACCTGATGAGCTCCACCAGCCGTTCCTCCAGGTTGATTTTGGTGCGGTAAAGATCGTCGAGCTCGGCGGCCGTCTTGAGGTCGAAGCTCTGTTTGTCCTGCGTGACCCTCCGTAGGTTGTCGGCCATCTCCTGACAGGCCTGCTGAGCCGCGGCCAGCGCCTCCTCACACCTGCAGACATCACCACACACAGGCCGAGTCACGACCCGCCCAGAGCAGCACCAAGACGCTCAGCCAGCTTTGATCGCTTCCACGCAGATGTGATTTTTTAAATTTTTTTTTGAAGATTAGAATATTAAAACACAACAAGAATCCTGATCTAAACATTCCCGATTGAAAAGGTTTCATCACAGAGCTTTAATTTGTTCCAGAATGTGTGGCTATGAATACAGTATCTCACCTTGATAAATTCCCTCTCAGATGGATTATCTCGTCTTCTTTCTGCTGGATGAGATTTTCAGACTCGGCCATCTGGATGTTTTTCTCCTCAATCTGTTGGCAATATCTCTGATTTCCAGCCTGCAATCAGTACAGCAAAGCAAGACATTATTTCTGCTTCCTTGTGAGTTATGCTCGTGACCGTAACATTTTGATTACTGCGATTGCCAAAATACACACAATGCAACAGGAATACGTGGGCTCATGTTTCAATCCCAGATGCAAAAAAATGAAAAGAAGTGCACGTAATCTACATGCAGCGTTTTCTACGGTATCATCCTGCATTGCTCTCTGCAGCGTGGCCGATATCAAACAGTTTCATTTCCTGGTCCAAACCGCTGTGGCTGTAAAGCGCAGTCATGCAGGGGAACGATGTGGACCACATTTTTTACAAAGTTGGTTTAAGTTTGCTTTTGTGACGCAAATACAGAAAAAAAAAGTGATTTTCAGTGTGATAGCAGATCTCTACGAAGCAGTCAAACTGCACTAGGAGTCTAAAACAAGTCGGTATCTACACGGGCAGAGCGTGTGCACCGCTGAGTTACTGTAAAGCTGCTCGAGTTCAGCCCCGTCACACAAGGACCTGGAGTCAAACATGGTCCCTCCAGGAGAAGATCTGCTGTTTAAACCTCCTTTTAGCACAACTTTGCTCTCATTAGTCCACAGAACCTTCAGCAGGATGGATTCTAGACACATGGTCTCACCTCCAGCTGTCTCAGTTTGCTCTCCAGGCCCAGCACTTTCTCCTGCTCGGTCGCCAGCTGCAGTTTCACTTCCTGTAACTCCTGATTCACGCTCTGGACGAGAAAGTAAACAACAGAGTAAACGCGCTGATGACTGAAATATGACGGACATTACAGTAGACTTGCTAACAGCCATCTGCAACACAAACAGAGTTAAAAACTAGAGATGCCACCGGGTTGACTCGTCAACGCAGGGCTGCTTCCTGACTTCTGTCTGCTGTGCTTTGACATGTTTTTATTCATACCCCTCCATTAAAGAAAAGGTAAAACTGACAAAAGTCACTCAAATATCTAGAAACTGAAAAAAGTAATAATAAATAAAACTTTGCTAAATTATAATTTAGTGAAATAAGACGTTGCTGTTGAATTGTGGTTGAAAAGAATCGTTTCAAACTGTCTTCCTTTAATGGGAGGGTGTGAATACATTTGAGGACGGCTGTATTTATGCTTCTTGATGCTACCTAATACTACTTTCAGTTATTTTAAGTGTGACGATGCATCTGCTGCCTTTACATCCTCATAACGAGCAGATCAGAAACCTGTATTTCCACATACATGGGCGAGAAGTCAACACTCTCGAGCTGATATCAGGTTTCAGGAAGCAGACAGATTATTTAATGAAGATGTTTTGGGCAGGAAGACAGCATTCCTGTTGTCTCAGTCTGACCTGGAGCTGCTCCTGGTGTTGCGTCGCCTGGCTGCTGAGCTGCAGTCGGAGCGCCTGCGTCTCCTCCTGGCTCGCCTCTTGCACGGCTTCGGCCTCCTGCTGGGCTTTGCTCAGCTCTTTCTGCAGCTTCTGCTCGGACTCCAGCAGCCTCTCGTCGTTGTGGAGCTGGCTGAGGAGCTCCTGGTTCTCCTGACGGAGCTGCTCCATGCAGGTGTTGAGCCTCTCGGCCTCCTGAGTGGCCTCCTCCTCCAGCTCCTGCAGCCTCGTCGACAGGCTCTCCCAGCGCAGGCGAGCCTCCTCGTTCTCGGCGGTCAGCATGCACACGTGCACGCCGAGCTCTGCGGTCTCCGTGTTGGCTCTGTGAAGGGCCTCCCTGGACTCGCTGTTCTCCAGACACAGGGCCTCGTAGCGCATCTTCAGCTTGTCCAGCTCCTCTCTGGAGGCCGTCACCTCCACAGCCAGACCCGCCCGAGCCTGCGCCTCTCCGTCGCGCTCGCGGACCAGCGCCTCCTCACGCTCCCGAGATCGAAGAATCTCGTCCACGTGCCGGCGGTTTAGCTCCTCCACCTGGGCCTTCAGCTGCTCTGCTAAAACACGGAGGTCCTCCCTGGAGGCCTCCGTCACCTCCTGCAGAGCCTGAACCTTCACCCTCTCCTCCGTCCCTGCCAGGAGCTGAGCCCGGAGCTCCACCACCTCCTCCCGCAGCCTGCTCACCTCCCTCAGGTTGAGCTCCAGCTGAGCCTCGGCTATAACCAGCCTGAACGGGGCCTCTTTGGTTTCCACTGAGGAGCTCTGATGGTCGTCGTGAAGCTTCTGCATCTTCTCGTTGCTCTCGGCGGCTCCTTTCTCGTCGTGCTGCTCTCCGGCCCGGCTCTCCAGCTCCTCGGCTCGAGCCTGCAGAAGACCACATGTCACAGTCTGCTCTCTGAGCTTGGCTTCAGTTTCCTGCATCTTTTCAAGTAGCTCTGCTTGGCTTCTTTGGGACGCGGTGAGGTTCTTGTCCAACTTGTCAGCTTTGGCAGTGAGCAGGTCCAGCTCCTGCTGTGCTGCGGCCAACTGCTTTTTCAATGAAGACTGAACATCTAGAAGTTCCCGATTTTCCCGCTCTGACTTCTTTAACTGTGCATCTGATTGTTCCATCTGGACAACCGCCTTCTGGACAAGCTCCTCCAGGTGCAGGTTTTCATCTAGAAGCTTCTTCTCTCGGTCATCCACACTCATCTTTGCAGCCTCTACTCGACCTTTCAGGTGTTTCTCAGAGGCCCTCAAAGCGGCCAGCTGGTCTAACAAGGCCACCCTGCTCTCGGTCATCTCTGTGACGCTCGCCTCGCTCCTTCTAGCGGTTTCTAACAGCTTCGTGTTTATGTCCATCAGGTGGCTGCACTGGGTTTTGTAGTCTTCAATGCTCCCCGTTTCACCGCAGGAGGACACTTCATCCTCATTGGGCTGAGAGCTCAGACGTTCTTCCTCAACATTTAGCTTCTCCAGCTGCTCCTCCAAGTGTTTGACTCGTTCTGAGCTGGCAGCTAGCTCTTTATCTCTGCTCTTAAGAGTTTTTCTTAAATCCAAGATCAGGCTGTCGAGCTCCTCACTGTGGCTACTGCTCATGCTACACCTCTGCTCCACCTCCTCCCTCTCCTCCTGCAGTCTCTTCCTCAGCTCCTCCGCCTGCCGCTCCCTGCACTCCAGCGAGGCCTGCAGGTCCTGAAGCTGCGCTCTCAGGTTCCCCGTCTCCTTCTCTTTTAACGTCAGCGCCCCCTGAATCCGGCCGACTGCGCTCTGGAGCTCCTCCAGCCGCGTGATGGCCTCCTCCCGCTCATCGTGGGCTCCGGCTTTGACCTCGGCCAGCTTCTCCTCGCTGCTCCTCAGCTCTTCCTCCCTGAGCTTCAGCTCCTGCGACAGACGCTCGGCGTGCCTGGCTCTGTCCTCGGCCTCCCTCTTGGCCTCCAGCCTCTCCTCCTCTGCAGTCTTAAGTTTATCCAGGAGCTCCTGGATTTTCCAGGCTGAGTCGCAGTAGCTCGCCGTTTGTTGTCCCTTCTCTGTGAGAGCTTCGTCTAACTTAGAGAGAAGCTCCATGTTTTTGTTCTCGGCAGCTGCGAGCCTGTCCTGCACTTGGCTGCTTATCGACTCCCTGCAGGTTTGACTTGTTCTCTCCTCATCGGCCGTTTCTCCGTTGCTGTGGGAGGCTGGAGACTTCTGAGCTGATAACTGGCCTCGGAGGTCTTTGACGACACCTTTGAGCTCGGCGGCCTCTTTGCTCAACTCCTGAACCCTCGCTAAGAGCTCCTGCTGTCTGAGCTCCGACTGGTCGAGCTCCACGCGGAGGTTATCTGCAACGCTGCTGCCAGGAGGCTCCCCCAGTTCTCCCAGCTCGCCGAGGAGGCTGTGACTCAAGTCTGGGATTGGGAGAAACTCCTGCGCCTGGAAAGAGACGGCACTAGTTAGATGCTGCACTCACGTTTGTGGACGATCGTCTACATGCAGACGTACCTGTGAGTGTGAGTAGCTGCTGACCAGGCTGTTGATGCTGGAGCAGCGACTGGGAGGCTTCCACAGGTACGCCGACGAGCCGGGTCCTATTGTTCGCCTTGGACACGAAGATAAGATAATAATAATAATAATAATGGAGATACACTGATTAGGATCACGTCAGACACAGCAACAGAAAAAACGTGGCTCAACGATGACGCTCTATTTCAAACGTGCTACAACTTCTTCACAGCTTCTGGGTAAATTTCCGGCCACGTCACATTCGGTTCCACGGAAACAGAGAAACAGCAGCAAGCAACGTCCGACTTAGAAGGAAGAGAGAAGGAAGCAAGGCGTTGTGCAACACTTTGAGAAGTTAAAATGTGCTGATTTCCAGATGAACTTCCTCAACTAGTAAAGCTGATGAACATCATTCTGTGGTCATTTTATTAGGAAGCCACTTTGGCCATGTCCTCGTTCTGATGCAACACCGGCCTCTGTGACGCTCATAATGTTTGTGTTGATTATGTCAAAAGCGTTCATGTGGTTTTTGTGCAATAGGATAAGATATTTAAAAACGATGTCGTCCACCTCAGTCATGGAAATAAAACTACATATTGTAATCTACAGCTGTTTGTATGTTCGACTGACCTGTTGTGTAACCACGACCACTGAGTGAAAGCAACTTCTATTTTAAAAAAGAGGAATCAAAAGCGAAGCAACTGAGCCAGTTTCTCCTTAACGAGCGCCACAAGATTTATTTAACAACGAGACCTGAAATATATCGCTGGCAAAAAACTGATGGGATTTCCTCACACAGATCAGCTTTAATCAACTTTAATCAGCTGCAACAGAAGTGAAGCGTTTTGTCTGCTGACATCAAGACTCGAGGTTTAAAGACGCGGCGATCTTAAACGAGCTTAACGTGCGGCGCCACAGCAGACTTCACGTTAAATGATGCCAGTAGTTCTTTGTGATGAAGCCTCTTCCTGGAAGCCTTCCTGTGATGAAGCAGTTTCCCTTTAGTCACTCAGTTACTACCAATGTAAAAAAAACATGACAAAGCTCAGAGTGTGTGTGTGTCTGTGTGTGTGGGTGTGTGTGTGTGTGTGTGTGTCTGTGTGAGAGTGTGTGTGTGTCTGTGTGTGAGAGTGTGTGTGTGTGTGTGTGTGTCTGTGTGAGAGTGTGTGTGTGTTTGTGTGTGTCTGTGTGTGTCTGTGTGTGTGTGTGTGTCTGTGTGAGAGTGTGTGTGTCTGTGTGTCTGTGTGTCTGTGTGTGTGTGAGTGTGTGTGTGTGTCTGT
>NW_007578234.1:157999-161849 GCF_000690725.1 Stegastes partitus
CTGTGTGTCTGTGTGTCTGTGTGTCTGTGTGTGTGTGAGTGTGTGTGTGTGTGCGTGTGTGAGTGAGTGTGTGTGTGTGCATTCAAGTCACTTGTGAGTACCGACAAGCAGAACAAATTTGGCCCGAGGCAGGAAGCTACACAAAGTCCAGGAGTTTACTGTCTGCTGCAAAACAGCCTTCAAAAGAAACACTTCAAATTAAATCAACCATTTTTTTATTTTTTATTTTTTTTACTATAGCTTCATGAATGGATATAATTAAACAACCTAATTTATTAAACTATTAATAAATAGATAACAAAGAAGTGATGGGGGATATAGTGCTTAACAAATGTGTCAAACCTCCACCCAGCGTCAGGTTTATGCCCTAAATTAATCATCTCTCATGTCTCTCTAATGGTTAATACACAGAATGATGCTTTTAATGCTAAAATATTCTTATTATTGTTATCCAGGAATCTTCTACTTTACTGTTCTACAAAGAAATAGAAAAAAAATAGTAAAGCTCATTATTATTTATTGATTAAGACGTCAAATTATAGTAATTTAAATTCCTCATTCCTGTTTAAAAAGGTGAAACGTGGAGAGCTGAGTGGCGCTAAAGCCCTTCATCATGCTGGATGGTATATATATATATATATATGTATGTATATGTATGTATATGTATATGTACAGAGATTAACACGATAGACAGCTGGTCTCATAAAGTGCTAAAAGCTGTAGATTGTGCAACCGTTTGACAAACACGCTGATTTGAGGAACAACAATCAGCGGTCATACACACTCAACCAAAAAGTAAATGAAGCAGACGTGTGACTGTGCAGGGCGATAAGATAATTAGAGGTTTCTTCAGGTTGCGAAACACTCGGCTCCTTGCTTACAGTCCAGTTGTACATCGTGGCCTTCAGCTGGTTCATGCCTGCTCTGACCTTTCTCTGATCTTTTTCAGGACTTTTTTTGCTCTCGTTCCTTTTTTTCCAAGCATCAGATGTTTCATCAAAACATTCAGAATCAAGTTTCAAAAGCCCACAGTTGTGAGAACCGGTGACTGCAGCCAGCTGTCGGTTTACCTCGCAAACGTTGGCCAATCCGCGTCGAGGTCGTAACCTCTCGCCGCCACGTCGAACTGGAGCTGGTTGAGCTCATAGAGGTGGTTGATTATGTCAGCGGTGAGGTGAGACTTGAGGAACGGACTCCGGGCGTAGTACCAGTCACTGCATCGGAAGAACACAAACAAACAGCAGAGCCAGGGACACGCGTTCATTTATTACCTCCAATGCAACGAAACGTCCGATTAATTCTGGTCATTTCTAGAACTCTTGAGCTACCCTCAACAGAAAACAGCAAAACAAGCAAACATGGAGGACACCCTGCAGTAGCCGGACAGACTAGAAACGAGGCATCTCTGAGGTGATGTGGTCATTGGCTACGTCTCCAGACGCATTTGATCACAGATGGTACGTGAAGCTGAAAGGAAATAATCAAGGTAAGGGTTCAACATTTTAGCCCCAAGCTGTGCTCTGGTCGTGTCTGCAAAGTATAAATGGATGTACGGGGGAAACAGCTAGCGTAGCTCCCTTCAGCGTCGCCCACAAATAAATGAAGAAGTTTTAAAACTA
This sequence comes from Stegastes partitus, assembly GCF_000690725.1. Classification (NCBI taxonomy): domain Eukaryota; kingdom Metazoa; phylum Chordata; class Actinopteri; family Pomacentridae; genus Stegastes; species Stegastes partitus. The sequence goes on from NW_007578234.1 coordinate 159,619, forward strand.
TTTAGCTCCTGATATCCCGACCCACCATCAGAGCGATGCATTTGATATCAGCAGGAACCAGAGTCCTGATCCATGGTTTACGTCATGCTGGTGTCGTGGCAGCGGGCAAATATTTAACAGTGTTTGTAATCAGTAATGTTCAGCGTCATCCATAAACAACACAAAGAGAGCACCGTCCACCTCAAACACATGAGCTCTGGCCAGACCCGGCTAACTGGCACAGAAGTCCTGTTGCTCGCCGAACGCCTCTTCAGGTCACTACAGTGTTAAACAGGAAGCAGTGGTGCAGCCTGTGACTGCAGGAACTCTACAGCATGTTCTCTGACATGTTCTCTGTCGTCTTCTGGAGGTCGTGGAGCGACTCTCCACCCGACCATCTTTACACTAGACTGTACATTAAGCCCACTGCCGTTATCGAGCACACACAACGGACGGATTTAAATACCCTTAATGTACTTGGAGAGTGTATTATTTTTGGAAAACGGTATCAGATTCAATATTAGATATCTCAGATTGGAGGGCCAATAACTTGATTGAGACATCACTCCATCACTCCAACGGCTGCTGTGAAGCGCCAAATATCAGCAGCGCACAGCCGCTACACTTCTGCTTTCCTGAGAGTTCACGACACCACGCCAATTCCTGTAAAAGTTGGGCAAAGCCTCGACCTCTTCCACTTCTGCAATCAGCTAAGAGCACACATGTGGGAAACTGGCATGTCGAACTACAACTCTAAAGACATGTGACCTCTTCCTCTCACACTCACACTTTGCGATTAAGAAACACAGCTTAGGCCAGCGCTGTGTGACTGAACGTCTTTTACTGTGGCCCCAAACAACAATAAAGGTCCAACAGGGCGAAAATAGAATTGACATTTGGTTTGATGGAGGACAGGAAGTGAGCGGTGTCTGCGGGTACCTACGGCTAACTATGTGGCTTCTCTATAAAAACAGAACATAAATCAGGAAGGGAGAGTCACGCTTCCTGAGAACAAACACCAACAAGCGGTACAGCAACTCACTGGAGCACAAAAACAACAAACATCTGTCCAAGTTCACGACAACAAATGTGTTTGAATGCACGTGTGTCCGTCTCTGACCTGGTGACCTTCTGGTTTATGAGGCACTGCTGCAGCGTGTCGGCCAGACGCTGGTGAACCAGGGAGTAGCGGATGAAGGCCCGTCCTTTCCCCAGAGACGTCTTCAGCTGAGGACACACAAACATACGCTTCAGTGTGCACTCGTTGAAACTCCACTTTTCTTCCTGCTGCTGTTTGGGAACTCTGTGGTTTTAATAACGATGGACAAACAGGGCTCCAGACCTTTTATTGAGAGTGTGTGAATTAAAAGTTGTTGAAGTAAATGATGATCATGAAGCTGTTGTGGTGCTGGTGTGGTGTCGGCTACAGCTACTGCGTTAGCCACAGTGCTAGTGCTTTCATTCTCTGTCTGAGGCATAAAATAAGCCGTTTAGCTGCTGTGTGTTCCAAAGATTAGGTGGTTGGTGGCTGATCATTTTAAAAACAAAATGAGGACAGAGGAGGCGGCTGGTGGAGACGGAGAGGACTGATCAGAGAGCAGGTGGAGGCAGGAGGATGCTGACTGAACAGGTAAAGGGAATCAATGACAGGAGTAGGACCGCAAAATTAAATGATTAAAGTCAGGATTTTAGCTTCCCATCTCTATTGGAACGTGATCGACTGCCGTATTTATTATTATATATATATATTATTATATTTAAAAATGCACCCTGCTTGTAAAAAAAGAAAAAAAAAAAAGCATGGCGCCACCTACATGTGTTGTTTTATCTGCTCACAGAGAACAATAGGATCACTTGGTTTCATGTTGGACAAATCTGACATTTAAACACCCTGTTTTACTCTCCGGTACATTTGAGTCTATCGACAAGCAAATGTGCAGCAAGTGATGTGTTTCACCTGCGACAGGTTGGTCGCACCAGTGAACACGTTAGTCTGGAGCCCCGACAAAGAAAAGCTGAATGTCAGCATTGTCCAACAACAGCCAGGTATGTAGCTGGTTGGATGTCAAGCAGAGGGCTGCAGATCAGTGGGTCAGCAGGTTTGTTGAGCCTAAAGTCAGAGTTTTCAGTGTCATAAAGGTAGCTCTCTTTTAACCTGCTAGGTCTCCATGGTAACTGATGCTGTGGAGCTAGGTCTCCATGGTAACTGATGCTGTGGAGCTAGGTCTCCATGGTAACTGATGCTGTGGAGC
>NW_007578234.1:162119-176416 GCF_000690725.1 Stegastes partitus
ATTTATGAGCGATCCAGACTCTCAGCTGAGGGAATGTGTTTATCTGCTAACATGCTGAGCTGTGCGTCACTAATAACACTGAATGAAGCCGTGGAGTTACAGCATCACACGCTGTAAGCATCACGTTGCCATGGAAACCAGACATGTAACGCCACAGTTGATTTTGAAATGCTGCACCTTAATAGATATCTACTTTATTACTTTCTATGTGGACTTTTTGTGAGTGTCATCGTCTACTCGTAGTTTGCAGCCAGCTGACAGACCTTCCTGAGAAAAACGCAGCTAAAGTCTGGATAGGAAACCGTATTTAGTTCATCGCACCGAAAACATGTCGGAACATGACCTCAAAGCCGAGGTACGTGCTAAACACGGAGTTCATTTTATGCGAAGGGGTTTCAGTTTGTCCTGCCAAAACCCGAAAACCCACATTTTACTGTGATGTGGAACAGAGCACATGAAGAAGTCACATTGAAGAAGCTGCAGCCGGGAAATATTTACTTCTTTACTTCATAAAATACCCTAATTGACAGATCAGCTGTCAGAGTAGTTGTTTCAGTCTGGACGACGACATTCAGACGCCACCACTACATGGAGACTACATGTACATGTGTAAGCCCAGACTCTCCAATACGTTGGCAGATGGAGGATTTAAGTAAGACAACAGACACACAGATCGACCAGAAGGACACCAGCTGGAGATGTCTTTATGTCTGCGACCAATGGACAGGACGCAGACGACTGAACAAGGAACAGAATTTAACATGAAAATGAAAATAAGATTTTTTTAAAAAGGCAATATTCTAAGTTAGAATACTGAAGGCAGCTAATAGATGCTCCGGACTGAACGGTGTGATTTGAAAAGAAATGCCCGCTGACCCACGAGTCCCTAAATAAACTTCAACAGGCCCACAGTTCTCCAGTGCCTATAGAGCAGAGCATGTTTATTATTCAGCCCTCTCAGCTCGTAACAGGCTCTTCCACAAACACTGGAACGAATCAAATATTCCATTTCTGCCATTTTTAAATTCAAAATGTAAACCTTTACTGGTTCTCCAACCTGAGGATCTTTATGCTTTTCCTTTCGTCACAGATGACAGCAAACCAGATGGTCGGACACACAAGACGTCTGATGATGTCGCCTCGTCCTAATATCACTTCCTGGATATAATGAACTAAAACAGCCTCACAGTGAACCATAATCCACGACTCCAGCGTTTGCATGACCCAACAGGGTGCTCCGTTATGGATTATATGTAATCTTATGTAAGTTTAGTTTTTTTTAACGACATCGTCCTCAAGGTCTGAAAGACACAGAAAACAACTCTTCACACTTTAGACACATCGTAAGTCTAGAAATCAATTAACAGCAGATTTCTCACATTTCATGAGTTGATGGTGAGAATATTTTGATATAAAATCTTTTTTTTTATTTATTACTGCTCATTCCAGCTTCTCAAATGTGAATTTGACAAAACAAGAACTGCGAATATGTTAAATAATCAGTTTATGGGCTAAACATCAGTAAAGAGAATAATCAGGGGATGTATTGGTTATAATTAGCTGCAAACCTATTTACATACAACATAAGTCGTGTATGTTTCAGGCAGAAACTAAACTCTGTTGAGAGGATTCAGGCACAAAGCATCGAGCCATCAGCTACGATGAAGGCTAAACGATCGACAGGTAACATCTAGAACAAACTAATCTAACAACGCTCACCGCCGTGGATTCCCGGGACAGGAAGTCAGGAAGAAACGGTTCAGGTGCGACACAGCGAGTGAATTAGCAGCAGCGAGTCTCACCGGACCTCAGCGACCAGAGGATTAGCGGTTATACAGTCACTGTGTATTTGTGTTTGTGCTTGTGTTGCACGCCACACACTCGCTGTGTGTGTGTGTGTGTGTGTGTGTGTGTGTGTGTGTGTGTGTGTGTGCTGCAGAGGATTACCTCGGGAATGGATTTAACAAAACGGATGCCATCGTTAGCTCCCTTGATCTTAATCAGGCAGTCGCAGAAGTAATCCCAGTAGTCTTTCCTCTGGCCAAGGAAGGTTGTCTTCTCCTTCTGGTCAAACTGAGAAACACAAAGTGCCTCATTGTTACACCTGAAGTCTTCTGTGATGCCGGACTCCAGCGAGGAGCCGACAAGCTCAGCTCTGAGTCGATTCATGGGAGAAGACTGATTTATTTTCCCTTTATCTGACATTTCTCTAATCGCTTGCTTATTTTTTACTCACAGTCTCACCGCTAAGCTTTCTGCTCACAAGTTTCATTTATTTTATGACCACACAGTGATGTTTTCTTATCGTCAGTATAGTTCTCAGTAGTTTTTGACGCCTGGGAAAAAAAACTCCCGGACACACTGATCTGAACAGTGGAGCTGCGACAAAGAGTGAGTCAGCTGAGAATCCATGTTTTGATCATTTAATAAAGTTCACTTTCACTGTCTTATGTCACAGTTAAATTAAGATTATTTTTAGTCTTGGACTGTCGCTTAAACAAAACAAAAGGAATCAAGAAAACAATCTGCAGCTTGATTTTAACAAACATCTCTCGTCACGTCAGCAGCATCGCTCACTTCAAATGAAAACTGAATCACCCCATTAAACTGTAAGCAGCAGTTTGAAAGGTCCTCACTTTGTGTCGTTCAGGTTTCTGCTTCGTTTTACCACGGCTCTGTAGCGCCCGGTTTCAGCTGCGTTCTAAAGCAGTCAGTCGCTTTGAAAACCAGCAACCTGCTGCTGCCCAGGAGCCCTTCAGGAAAGAGACTCTCTGATCACGTGACAGCCGACACAGACGTGAATGTTTGTGTGAGACCAAGACTTCCTGTTGCTTCTAATTTTACCCATGAATGATCGCTGTATACGGAGAGTCGTGGCAGAGCCGCCATTGGAGAGTTAGTTAGAAAATCTTTAGCTCAGTTGCTTGAAAATGACTATGAGGTGACAGCTGGTTTCATCAGGCAGCTACTGTTTCACACTTCTAACAACAGAAACAGAACAATATGTGAATAAGAATAACAATATCGGGAACATGTGAGCACAGTGAGCAGGAGGTAAGTCAACAGATGAGGTTAGATTGCACTGAAGCACAACAGCTGCCTTGAAAACACAGAAGCCATCCAGTCCTAAAGCTTCCTCTTGAACTTTTTCTCTAAACTCTGACCTGTGGAATACCATCCATCCATCATCTCTACACCTTAATCCTCACCAGGGTCATGGGGGGCGGAGCCTATCCCAGCTGACTCAGGGTGAAGGCAGGTTCACCTGGACAGGTAACCAGTCTATCACAGGGCTACACTTAGAGACAGACAACCAAGCACACTCACATTCACACCTACGGACAATTTACAATCACCAATTAACCTCAACATGTTTCTGGACTGTGGGAGGAAGCCGGAGAACCCGGAGAGAACCCACGCTGCACGGGGAGAACATGGAGACTCCACGCAGGAAGATCCCGGGTGGCCTTCTAGCTGCGAGGCAACGGTGCTAACCACCGAGCCCAACGTGCTAAGACTCTTCAGTTGTTCAGATGCTAGGGGTGCATGAAGACTCTTGTGTTCACTCTTGCACTTGCTTGAGGAACGGCAGGAGCAAACATATCTAAACACATTTTAATAGATTTCCACCATATGGGACCCTTAAGGAAGCTTTGCTGCACCCGACATGACAACACACCTGCAGCAGGTACTCCAGTTTGTAGAAGAACTTGTGCAGGTTGGCGCTGTCGTCGGTTATGGGTTCGGCGCACTCTTTGTGTTCTCTACTCAACTCCAACACGGCGTCTGTCAGGAAAGAGTGAAGCATTGTTAGCACATCGCTGCAAAAGATCGCATCCAAACACAACTCTTTGTCGGATAAATTAATCTGTGATGCAAAACAGTTCCAGGATGAATCTATGACTGATCTGATTAAGTTCCCTGTGTGCACATTTCAAAATGTACAAACATGTAATGTGGTGTATTACATGTGCTTGATTACCGTGCAGGTCTCTGATTATCCTCTGCAGCTGTTTATCCCCAACAGACGGGGGGGTAGCCATGGTGGGGAGAGGGGTTTCTGGAGTCTGAAGGGAAATAAAGAGATTAAACTCATTTTGCATGCTTCTGAAATGTCCTCGTCATATGAGCACACTGCTCCTCATGTACCTGGATGTGCATCATGACAAACTACAGCCTGTGACTATAAACAACGTGGAGGGGGACAGCCTGTCACAACACTCCACAAATGTAAATATCCAGCAGAAGAGGGAATGGATGAGCTCGTTGGTCACACCGGTGAGCGGCGTGAGGCAGCAGGTGCAGCAGGTGCAGCACGACGGCAGGTGAGCCGCGCGTGGCCACCCTCGTCAGCTGTCACTGACACAACATTCACGTACATTTAGTGGAAATCACAAACCAGAGCCTCGCATCACCTTCACACTGTTTGAGAACGCAGCGAACAGCGACGTAAACATGGACCTGTCGACGCGCTGCAGAACCAGCACACTGGACCAGCACCTGCTCTCAGCAGCTCGGTTCTTATTTCATGTGAAATTCAGACACGGTTCACCGCAGTTCGGTGGTGAGTGGAGACAAACACGTTAGTATTAAACACACGACATCGCAGTATACGCACATGATGTGGGAAAGTGTCCGGAGCGTCCAGTTCAGCGGGTGATACAGCAGAAACTTGCTACCGTCGGAGGCGGGATCTCTGGATGACTGACAGGCGCATCGGCCAATTAGGTTGCGGCTATCGCTGCTAAGGTTGGTTGAGAAGGCAAATAGTAAATAAACACAAGAAATAAGCAGAAAGCCAGATGTGTACAAACAAACAAACACTCGTTTAAGCCAAAAAATGCTTCTAGTGTATTAATCACTCGTATATACAAAAATGTGTGACTTTTATTTAATTGTTATTATATGAACAGTTCTAACACAGTTATTAGACCACCTGTCTGAGTGTGTGTGTGTGTGTGTGTAGGTGTGTGTGTGTCATGCCGTTTAGGAAATTATTGAATGAATGAATCTATGACTTATTATTGTTCATAAAGATTATTTTACTTTATCAAACAGTATCTTCATGCCTTGTCAAACCACATTTAGGTGTTTGATCCTCAGAAAGGATCAAATGAAGCTGTGGACTCCAAAAATGCTGGTGACAGATTTGGGTAATGTTAAACAGGTTATGAGCAAATAATAGATTATGTACATTTAATAAAGTCACAGAGAAAGCACAAATCTAAACCAAAATTGATCTCCCTTTAACCCTGTAGACAGTTTTTCAAAATGCACCAGAACAGGTTTGGAAAGGAGGACTGGGTTAGCATCAAGATCAACCTGGTGAGACAACCCACACCTTCCAGAACGATGACACCAGCTGTGGGGTCTTTGTGATGCAGGCAATTCTATGAAACATACGTTTTTAGGTAAAGTTTTACTGAGTAATGCCAAACACAGAAAATGTGTTGTTTGCTAACTGTTCAGATGGCCAAGACGACGGTGATGGAATTTCCAAATGTCCCACCGTCGTTTGACGTTGACTCATCAAAACGGTCTCTTCAGCGTCTACGAAGGAGCATGGAAGAGGAAATTCTCAAAGGATCAGGTATTGTTCTAAAAACGAAATTATTATGATGACTACCTGCTACCAACTTAATTTTTTAAAATGTATTATTTACCTCTTTGCATATTGGTTTCAGTTTCAGAGGAGGATTTCTGTTCCTTCTGTGGAAGTGAGGACCTGCCCGAGACTGCAGCTGATGCCGTCTGAGTGAGGCTAGTTTAGCTGTTTCAAAACAATTAATAATATGAATGTTAGATAATATTGCCTACATTGTTTTATTCTAACTATAGCAGAATAAATATAATGTGATTGAAAAATGTATTCACTGACTGTTAACAAAGTCAGAAAAAAAAGTCAGACATTTTCATACGTACAAATTTGCTCCTTTCAAGATAAAAGCAGCAACATATGAAGCTACCATTTGTCCAAGCAATCGAGGACACCTTACAACACAGTTAGACAAACAGGCAGCAAAGCATCACGACGTTTGATCCGACAACGCGTCATTATGCTATGATAAGTTCATACAATAAATAAGCGTAAAAATCATCATCGGTGCAAAATTGTACATGACCAGATCCCGTAGAAGTGAAGCAGGCCGGTGGTTCAGAGAGTTGGGTGGCAGAAAAGGATCTGAGATCACATGAGGGTGTGTAGATGTGAAAGCATTTCAAGGGATGTGAAAGTGGTTGGTTATGAAGGGCCTTGAAGATGCTTGTGAACAGGGAGCCACTAGTTTTCCAGAGAACAGGACTAATATTCTATGAAAGAAATTCCATTAAAAAAAACAAGCAACTCTGGAATGTCTTATGTTTATGAGAGAAGGACCGTACGGGACAGAATTCATTACAGGGTGTGATCACAGTGTATATGAAAAAATGTTATTAATCAACAGGCAGAGACGATTCATCTTGTGTAGGTGGACATATGCAGAACGAGCAACAACATTAATGTGTGTTTGGAGAGATAATGTCCCGTCCACGTCCATACTCAAGGATTCGAGGCCTCCTATTGGTTACAAACACAGGTATACACGGACAGTGAAATGTGTTGTGCACCTGTTCCACACTGAAAGTGACCAGTTGGATTGTTATTGAGTCTGCTGTTTGAGGTCCAGCAGGCAGACAGCCTGAGGGAAGAAGCTCCTCCTCATCCTCTCTGTGTTTGCCCTCAGGCAGCGGTGGCGCCGCCCTGGTGGCAGCAGAGAGAACAGTCTGTGGCTGGGGTGGATGGGCTCACTGAGATCTTCCTGCCTTGAACCTGCATCGTTTGGTGTAAATGTCCTGCAGGTTGGAGAGGGTGGTTCTGATGGAGCGGACCACCCTCCTCAGGGCCAAGTGGTCCTGCTGGGTGCTGCTGCCCATCCAGGTGGTGATGCTGCCAGCCAGAACACTCTCATGGTGCAGGTGTAGAAGTTCCTGAGCACCTTGAGAGGGAGCTTAAAGGTCCTCAGACGTCTGAGGAGGTAGAGACGCTGTGGAGCTTCTTCACCAGGGTGTTGATGTGACAGGACCACGTCAGGTCCTGATAATGTTAACACCCAGGTACTTGAAGCTCTCCACTTGCTCCACCTCTGTCCCACTGATCCTGAGTGGGTGGTGTACCCTCTGCTGCTTCTTGCTGTAGTCCACAATCAGCTCTTGGTCTTGCTGACGTTCAGGAGGAGGCTGTTGTCTCTACACCAGTCCTCCAGGTGGGTGATCTCCATCAGATAGTCCTCCTCATGTTGTTGGAGATCAGACCCACCACTGCTGTGTGGTCAGCAAACTTAATGATGGTGTCAGAGTGTGATGTGGACAGGCAGTCATTGGTGTACAGTGAGTCCAGCAGAGGGCTCAGCACACAGCTCTGGGGGGCACCGATGTTCAGGGTTTCGCACTCAAACCACCTGGGGTCTGCTGCTCAAAGGAGGAAGGGGGTGACCCTGAGGGAAAGGAGGAAGTTTGGAATACAGTCAGAGAGAGGTTTAGCTACAGTAGATTTAGTACAAAGAAAAAGTTGCATGAAGGTTTGATTTGCAGTAAACGGTCAGAGAGGGACGAGAGTGGAGGAGGCGTGGTGGATAGAGCTGGTTGTCGTCAGCATAGCAGCGCAACCGATTTATAGAAAATACGGCCAAGAGGTAGATGGTAAACAACCAATGAGAAGGGGCCAAGAACAGAGCCCTGGGGAACAACCTCAGTAAGGACTGTGGTCCGAGTGTTTGACGTATGCACTGTAACGTGTGGTTAAGAGTTAAAGGGAACGATGCTCCTCACCTAAATGAAACCAGGCTGCCCTACCGTCGTCATCAGGCTGGATGATGTGAAAACAAAGGTCCGTTTCAGTTCGCTTTCGTTAGTGATACTTAAGGTTATATCTCAGTTCACCAAATGTTTGCTGACATCGCGTGAAGGACTCTGGCAGCTGTGCAACCTTTGTGCAGGTACAGTATGTCTCCGTATTTCTCAGTTATTTCTTAGAGACACAAAAAACTGCACAAATAAACACAAAATTGCAATTAAACTGTTTATTCTATTGTGTGTTTAAAACAAGCAGCTGTCACTGAGGAAAGCAACCGCTCATACTACATATTATAGGACAGAGTTAGAAGACAACCAAAGGAAGGATAATGAAATCTAACTATGATCATTTCCACAACCTGTCAGTTTAGGTTTGAAGTTAACTGAATGTAATTATGTCCAGACTGTTTTTATCTTTATTCATCTTTACACCTGGATGGCTGCAACAATATTCAGATCAAATCTGAATACCAGTGTTGGGTTGTGATTCCCATCCTGACGCTGATCTTAAAATAAGTTTTTATGATCTTGAAGTGCGCTGTATGTACACCTTTTCACCCTGAGGAGGAAATATGCTTTTAATTTTTTTAGACAAGATACAACAGACATCCTATACAATCAAAATGTCGTCACGGGTCTTAAAAAAGTCAAGTTTTTAAAAAGTTCACACCGGACCGTCTCATATTCGTCTGATTCTGTTTTTTTCTGTGCATGCATGTTGTTAAGCAAAAATCTGGGTTTGATCGGTAGTTTTTGAGTTCAGAATTCCTAAAGAAGGTGGAGTTGTGTCTATTTTTACATTGTTTTCTTCGCGCCGATTGGTGGAGCAAAGTTTGAACTTGAGAAATAATGTTGTTATAATCCTGAAAATTTGAGGGCTCGTCGATGTGTCCATATGATCTTTAATGGTACAAGTCTGCTTAGATAGGAAAATACAAACCAGCAAAATGATGGTGTCCAAACATGCCATGGTTTTTTGATTACCTTTTATATTATTTAGAAGCTTTAAACATGTCGTCTGGTGCAAACTTCATGAGAAAAGAATTAATGAGGTTGTGTTTTTTGCATTTTAAGGCGAATGTTTGATCGAGCAGGTCTGATGGTGAAAACATTGGAACTGAAGACCGTATGTACGCTTCAGTGCCAAATCTCAGGGCTGCAGCTACATTATTTCTCAAGTCATGGCTCTTCAAACATTGATCCAGAGATTAGCGATGCCAACACCATCACGACCTCTGACCTCTGTAGGAGTTTATAACAAACAACCCCCAGATTTTACACAGTCGGTTAACATTTACTAAGAACAGACTGAAGCTGGTCGGGGCATTCTGTGCACTGAGGTGGAAGGATAATAAGTTAAGAAGGAGAACATTTACCAGACTGTCTGATTTCCCTCTCTAACAAAGCCTTTCTTAAATTTAGGTTTTCTCTTTGTGCTGCAGAAAAATGACGTCAACTGAATACTATACAGACGCTACAAGCACCTCCTTTGAGTCGACCAGTGAGATCCCGTCCGACTACAGAGATGAATATAGTGACTACGGTCAATATGGTGACGAAGTGTGCGACAAATCCAGCATCATGCGTTTCGGGAACATCTTCACTCCGGTGTTCTTCTCCTTTGTGGTGGTCCTCAGCCTGCTGAGCAACATCCTGGTCATTGTGGTTCTGGCCAAGTACGAGAACCTCAAATCCCTCACCAACACCTTCATCCTGAACCTGGCTGTGTCGGACCTCTTCTTCACCGCAGGTCTGCCCTTCTGGATCTACTACCACATGCACGGATGGACTTTGGGGGACCTTGCGTGCAAAATAGTGAACTTCATCTTCTACATCGGCTTCTACAGCAGCGGCTTCCTCCTCATCCTGATGACCATCCACCGCTACATCGCCGTCATGTGGCCTCTGTCCAACATCGTGTCCACCACAGGCTGCTGCAGCGTCATAGCGTCTGTGATCATTTGGCTCGTGAGCGTCCTGGTTGCCAGTCCAGCCCTCGTCGGCACTGGAGTCGTGGACTCACATCACTGTGTGTATAAGGATTCCAGCTGGAGCTTGTATGGAATCTACCAGCAAAACGCACTCTTCATACTGAGCTCAGTGGTGTTCGTTTTCTGCTACTCTCAGATCATGTGCAGGCTGCTGCGGCCTACAGCCCAGAGAAGACGAAACAGAACTTTAAAGCTCATTTTCATTCTCATGGTTGTTTTCTTTGTGGGGTGGCTTCCTTACAATGCAGTAATATTCCTCCAGTCCTTCTATTTCTGGCCCAAAGAACCTGGCAACAGTAATGCTTTGGCAGAAACCTGTGAAGCCCACAAAAGGCTGGATTACGCGTTTTACATTAGCCGTCTTGTTGCCTTTTCACACTGCTGCCTCAACCCCGTGTTTTACGTGTTTGTGGGAGTTAAATTCAAGAACCACCTGAAGAAAATGCTGAAGAGCTGGGGCCACAGAAACAGCAGCATCCGCAGTGGGCAGAACCGACTCACCATCACGTCCATGACGAGCGGCGAGGAGTTCTCGATGTAGTCGGACCACCAGCGGAACGGAAACCTCGTCAAAAACCCACAATGTACATACGTAAGCTAGCTATAAGGCCTGCCTTGAAACAGTCTGTTGGGATGTTCATGACATATTTAGCATGAGCCAAAATCACAACAGGGAATAAATGATCGCTTGTAACTGTGTTTGGTGAAAAGAGCAACGCCGCCACTCGCTGTTTAATCACAACATGTACATTCCAAACTGATTGCTAACACGATCTAAAGAGCTTAAATACTGTGGCGTTCAATTAACCTCGCGGGCATCAGGTCATCCTGCTGAAGCGTCTGGAGAAGAATCAGTGTTGAATTTATTGAGCTGTAGCTGTTTTATAACTTTCACATGAGCTCCAGTCCTCCTGTACACGGCCATCAGACCACAATCAGTTCCTTCATTGCAGACATTCACTCCGTGACCGAAGCACACAGCCGTGGTCCAGAGTTTCAGGTTCAATGTCAGAACAGGGAAGAAATGTGATGCTTGTTTGAAGTTGGTTTTCGTGTCTTGTTGGATTCTTCTAAATGTTACAGAGCAAAAAAAAAAAAACATCCAGTGAGTGGCAGCTGTTAACGAGAGAGACGAACACCTCGTTAACGAGACGGCCAGAGGAGAATTTGGTTCAAGCTGGCAGGAATCACAGCAGCAGACTCAGACTTCCTAAACATTAAAACATGAGCGGGAAGGCACCCGACACACTGGGCTGAGTGTAAATAGTATGAGCTTCATCCTGTAGTTTAGTTAATCAATCTATAATTAAAGAGCGGTTTCAATGTGATTCACTCTGATTAATTACATCTTTTGTGTGTGTTTTTGCTCCAATCAACTCTGAATCTACATCTGCTGGAAGTGCAAAGTCTGTCTTTGTAAATAAAGATAAAAGTTGAACGCATGCCAGCGTGTACGACAGCTTCTCTCTTGTTGCTTTATATTAAAGAACACTGATGAAACCTGGTGCCGCTGCTTTCACTTCTCTATTGCAAAACACAGTCCGGTGGAAAGTCATCACAGGCGGGCGTTCAGATTCTGCTGTGTTGGTACTTTTCTCCGGTCCCGGATGGACTGAAAGCACCTGCAAGAACTGGGTTTATAAGACACAAGTGACACAAGCGCTGAGAGGAACCTGCAGCGACCCTGAGGTAAGGTCACCTCACATTTACTCTTCTAACCACAACAAAGCCGGCCAACAGGGACTTGACTTATACAATTATTAATTCATTCTTTTTGAGGACGCATAACTGTAAAAATCACACAGTTTTACTTTATGTACACTATGAAGCAATGCTAGATATTATCGTCAGATACTGTAGATTTACCAACAAGGACAAGAAACGTGGAATGAGACTCGAGACCACTGGTTAAAATGAGAATCAAAACGCTAACTTTAGATGTGCTGAACAGACAGAATGTGCACGTGTGAATGTGTTTGAGAGTTCCTCACTGGCGCTTAATTCAGATTCGTTCCATTACAACATGGCCCCCTTTCATAAGCGACACTGGACAGCGTTTTGTAACAGCGAGTCTCTCTGTGCACATTACCGGGCCGGAGCGGGATCTGAAAACCCCCCAAATTCACGTTTTTACTTCCACTGGATCAAAACTGTAAATCAGAGTCAATAAAAATGACCCTGCACACGCTGACCTGGTGCCAGTGAAGGACCTCCAGGGAGGAAAAATAAACACTGTTGATTCAATTCAATATATTGTGATTTTAAATGATTTAAAAAAGCAAACATATCCTTCTTTCTTCATCAGATCGATTGTCATTTTCCTCACAACACCTCAACGAGTAAAGAATGGCCCCTTCTTCGGATCCGTATGGAGATTATATAGAGCACCTCGACTATTATTACTACGAAATCTTAACCACCGACAACTTTGACTTTACTTTATCACATCCTCCAGGAGAACGAACAGTGTTTCAGGTCTACGCCGCTGCGTTCTGCACCCTCATCTTCTGCATCAGTTTGCCTGGAAACAGCTTCCTGCTCTGGGTCCTTCTGAAGGAACGAGCCTGGAGGACCACACACGACATCTTCCTCCTGCAGCTCGCAGTTTCCAACCTCTGCTCCACCACGACGCTGCCCTTTATGGCCAGCAATGCCCTCAACAGCTGGGTGTTTGGGTGGACGGCCTGTGGAGCTGTGAGAGGGTTTTTTTTCCTGGGAATGAACAGTTATCCAATAATAGTCACTGCCATGGTTTTGCATTCTTACATTACCGTGGTTCACGCTTCACGTGTGTCTGCGCAGGCCTTCAGTAAACGCCGAGTCCTCGTGGGCAGCATTGTGATGTGGCTGCCGTGTGCTGCTGTGAGCATCAGGGACTCGATGGATAGTGTGGCCATACCCCTAGGTGAAGATGAGATGTGTACAGGTGTAGAGTCGGCCTACTCGATGACTGTTAGCGTGTCCTTGGGTATGACCTTATTCTTCCTCCTTCCTTTAGCTATCATCACATTCTGCTACGTCCACTTGTGGATAACTATCAGACAGGGCAGGATAAACAGACAGGACCAGCCCTCCAAACTGATTCTAGGGATAACTGTTGGTTATTTCCTTTGTGTGGCTCTTCACCACATCACACTCTTAATGAACTCCCTGTACTTAGTGAACATTTTCAGATCTACAGCGTACCTGACGCACACGGTGCACTGTCTGATGTTCATCAGCTACCCACTGACTCACTTCTATTGCCTTCTGTATCCTCTGTTCTACATACCTGGAGCCCAGAGGTTCAGGAGGCATCTCCCCCAACGCTGTCAAAGAAACAGAGATGACAGTTCAGTGGCATTAGTCAATCTGCTAGAAACATGTGAAGACGAGGACATGATAGTTTGTCACGCCTTAACAAGCCGTACTTCGTGATTAGAAGGAACTCCTGACAGACGCCGGCCGTGAACGTTTGACTCGCTTCTTGTTTGTGACGGCAGCTTACAACTTGAAATGAATTTGTAGTTTGATTTTAGCTGCCAACAGCTGCAGGTTACATTAGCGCAGACACTTAAATGTTGTTTTTTATTTGCTTGTGCTTTGGCAAAGATAAAAAGACACCATCCAGACATGTGGAGGGATGTCCTTGTCTTGTTTGATTTTCACCACACGACTGATTGCAACAGAACAACAAGAAAACAAGAGTACTGATGAATCACTCATCGGGGGAACTACTCCTGTAGATTTCATCAGAGACGCTCAAACCGACACATAGTGAAAGACTAGACAGGATGCAGCAGAACTGACGTTTGATGGTAAATGCAGTATTGGTTTATAGGAAAGAGGAACAATCAACTAGGATAACTGTAAACCAGCTTTGTCTCTAACGGTGAAGAAAAACAGCAGCAGATTGAAATATATGAAACCAAATGTGGCGTCTTCGTTGTCATTCTTCTCTACGGATCCCGTTGTTGTGATGATGTGACTGTATTGAACAAATCAGCCCACAAGGTGGCAGCAGAAATGAACGGGAGTCTTTCTGATGGCAGCTCCTTCATGTCGTTTTGTTTTCAGACCAATCATGATCATGTGATTTATGGTTGTTTTGTTGAATCGTTTCAGTCTTGTGCTTCGACGTCACACTAACAACACCTGATGTTTTACAATCCGACTGCTTGTATTGTCAGTCACACTGTCTGTAAAGAATGTCTGATCTCCTGCTATCAGCCATCTGAGTCTGAATCAAATGGCTTGAAAACAGGGATTTGTAACGTACGATGATTCATCTGGTGTCCGTCCTCTAATTAAATGTGGTTATCGACCTTCCAACAAACTGTCTTTCTGTTTTTATAGCGTGCATGTCATTTCAAATGCGTTCTATTACAGCTGGCATAAACTGCATGATTCACTCTGATCAACTACAATGAGGACTTTTAATTCACACATTTTCACATCCTGTCATCAGCATTATTCTCATGCTTTTCAAAAAAAATC
>NW_007578234.1:176731-182331 GCF_000690725.1 Stegastes partitus
CTAAGTGTAGCCCTGTGATAGACTGGTTACCTGTCCAGGTGAACCTGCCTTCACCCTGAGTCAGCTGGGATAGACTCCAGCCCCCCATAGTGAGGATTAAGGTGTAGAGATGATGGATGGATGTTATTTTTAACTTCTGTTCAGTTTCCTGGAAGATATATTTGAAAGAAATTTGCATGTGACAACATCTCTGACTTAACAAGAAACAAGAAGAGGAACTCGTAGCTTGACTCTTGTCTACAACATTTCCTGCACCGTGCCATTCAACACCAGACGGCCAGCTGATGCTCAGAGGGCGTCGCTGAGAGCTTCTGCACCATCCCTGTTCTCTGTATTTAGTCCAGACTCTCCTTGTTCTAAAGACTCCACAAGAAGCTCATTTTTGCAGCAAAGCGTTCAGAAATCTGCTCAGTCTGAACTGAATTTTGAAGGTTTTCTGTTCGTGTTTGCCAGAAGACCTGCTATGGCAAACGGCACCACAACGCCTGGCGAAGGAGTGGACGGCGGCGGTCCTGTGTATCTTTGTGACACAGAGGAGTTTGACTTCTCAATCGTCAGCGGCGCCCTCTTCATCCTGATCTTCTTCATCAGTGTCGTCGGCAACAGTCTCCTGCTGTGTGTTCTGGTCATCTACGAGGACCTGAAGAACATCACCAACGTGTTCATGGTGAACCTGGCCTGCTCCGACCTGGTCTTCACCGCCACGCTTCCGTTCTGGGCCACCTACCACCTTCACCACTGGGTCTTCGGGGACTTTCTCTGCAAATTCATGACGGCGGCGCACTTTGTCGGTCTGTACAGCAGCGTCATCCTCCTGACGGCCATGACGGTGGATCGCTTCGTGACTGTGGTGCTGCACAACTGGCTGAGCAACAACGTGTGGAGGAAGAGGGGCGTCGCCGGGGCCTGTGCAGCCGCCTGGCTCCTCAGCGTTGCTGCGTCCATCCATGATGCCATCGAAATAAAGGTGGATGAGTGGGAGGATCAGTTCTACTGTGAGGCCCCTTCTACTGTCCCGCTGGCATTTTACCTCCAAGTGTCGCTGCTTTTCTTCCTCCCCTTTGCCGTCATTGTTTTCTGCTACTCTGCCATCCTCAAAACCGTCCTGCACACGTCAAACAGAAGAAGAAACAGGACTGTGGTGGTGGTGTTGTGCATCGTTGTAGCCTTCTTCATCTGCTGGGGACCCTATAACATCGTGCTTCTCATCAAACCTTTGTACAAACCCGTAGAGTGTGAGGCGCAGGAGCGGCTGAACGTTGCATATCATATCAGTCGGACACTCGCCTACTCGCACTGCTGCATGAACCCTCTGCTGTACATGCTCTCAGAAAAGCTGCGAGGACATCTGCTGCGCCTTTTGCGGTGTGACGGCGTGTGCAGGAACAACCGGACGAGGTGCGCCGGCCAGAACACCTCCGTTGTTCAGACTGTGGCTTTTGCGGCGCAAAACTCGGCCGTCGTGATGGAGCCGATCAACAATAATCAGTCTCTGCTGAAGTGAGAACACCCGATCAGTCTGGACCTGCTTTTCTATGACGTATTTGTTTAATTTTACACTTGGTTGCTTATCGTCACCTTCCTAAAATAACGGCCCGAGTCTTTTTGGGTTTTTTGCCTAATCATCCCGTAATGATGCAGGCCACCTCTGCTAAAGTCACCTCCATCCTCAGCTGAACAGAGTGTCTACCTCTGTACAGTGAGACTCAGGCCGTTTTACTCGCTTTTCAAGATGGTGGCCGCTTCAAGGAAAACGAAAATCTACCTGAAGTTGTTTCCATGATTCAGGGCTCGTCCCCTGTTGGTAAGTCGTGAGGTTTACTATAATACAGGCCAGGCTACAAATATCACATCCTTATTTAGTCTCTTAATTCACCCAAACAGCCAAAAGTCCATTCAGTTAAGGCTCCAGAATCTGTGGCGGTTCCAAGTGAGACGTTTTCTGTTCAGTTTTGTCAAACAATATTTCATTTTCTCTCATTTTTTCCCCACATTACATGATCCAGTTAAGAAAGATTTGAATATTGTAATCAAACAGCTCGAAATCACGTCTATGACTAAAAACTTCCAGCGGATCCTGTTTAGTGTTTTTAATGAATGAAAATCTCACCTGAACACAACGTGAGTCATCATGACATCTTATAGGACGCTCAACACAAGCGACCACAAGGCAGTGAGTGGTTTTCACAATCATCACACATTTGTGACCTCAAAGTGTTGAAATGTTTTTCCTTTCTGGAAGGAGATGCTCCTCGCTTTGTTCCTCCCGTGTCACATGACCGACAGACGTTGTTGTCAGTATGTCAGCAGTCGTCTATGATCACAACCTGTTGGAGTGGACTTTTTTATTCACATCATTCATTCAACACTTGCTTCAGTTTTCTGGTGTTTTCTGAACAACCTGAAGAAAACGGCCGTTATTTTATGAAGGTGTCGATGTTTTAAAAGGAGACAAACGCTGTGCACTGCTGCACTTTCACTCGCTGCGTGGGCGCTGTCATACATGAAAATGCTGCTGAAATGCAATTCAGCTGCTTTCGCTTCTCTTTTCCAACAAAACAACAAAAGTTTGTGGCATTTGGTGAAAGGCTGGATTTTAAGATTCTGCTGTGCAGGACTTTTCTGGGGTCTGAAGTTCAAAAGACGTGAACGACTGTGAGAAACGGCAGCGAGGGACACCGAGCACAAACCTGAGGTGAGCTCTGGTTTTAGCTGTTCTCATGTCACAGCACATTAATTCAGGAGTTTAATGCATTTCATTGATGTGATTATCAAGTTTCTAAGAAAAGGAGAAAATGATTTAAGGCTTTTTGTTTTGTTTTTTGTTTGATAGGCTTCAACTGTTGCAGGTTTTCACATTTAAAAAAACAAATGAATTAGCCAGACAGTAACTCGTACCATCACTAAAACAGGAAGCCAGGCCAACGCTGTAAATAATGTCCACATCAAAACTGACCAGTAATTTGTTCCTTTACAGCATTTGGCTATAAAGTCACACTACTTGTTCTATTTTAATCAACCGCTAACAGATTATTTTAAAGATGTTGGATGTTATTGTTTCTCCGGGTGTTGAACGTTAGACTGTTCCACCACTTTGTAACCGACTTTTAACGGATGTTTTTCACAGCGTCGGTGTATCCACAAGAGAACGTGTTGAAATGTGAGAACATGCAACAAAACTCCAGGCCGCTGATTGAAAATGTGAGACGATGACTCAAAACGTCACGTGAAAGTCTGAGAATATTTCTGAAACGCAGCATTTACAGCATCTCCTGTTTGTCTATTTGTGAGTTCATATGGGTTGTAGAATGTGCTCTGAATTTAAGTATCTCCCTTTCTTCATTAGATCAATTTTCATTTCCTCACAAGAAGACCTCGACAAGTTCAGAATGGCCCTCAGCAGTGACTACGACTACGACCTCAGATGGATCCACAATGAGAGTGGACTCAACGCACATCCTGAAGGAGATGTGGAGTTTCAGGTCTACGCCGCTGCGTGTTATTCCCTCATCTTCTGCATCAGTTTGCCTGGAAACAGCTTCCTGCTCTGGGTCCTTCTGAAGGAACGAGCCTGGAGGACCACACGCGACATCTTCCTCCTGCAGCTCGCAGTTTCCAACCTCTGCTCCACCGCGACGCTGCCCTTTATGGCCAGCAATGATCTCCACAGCTGGGGGTTTGAGGGGTGGGCCTGTGGAGCTCTGAGAGCGTTGCATAGACTAGGATGGACCAGTTATCCAATAATAGTCACTGCCATGGTTTTGCATTCTTACATTACCGTGGTTCACGCTTCACGTGTGTCTGCGCAGGCCTTCAGTAAACGCCGTGTCCTCGTGGGCAGCATTGTGATGTGGCTGGCATGTGCTGCTGTAGCTGTAGGTTTTGCTACCATGTGTTTCTCTAGTCCTTCAGTCTTTATGTTGTACTTTGACACCTACTTCCATGTAATCCTTTTGTTCCTCCTTCCTTTAGCTATCGTCACATTCTGCTACGTCCACTTGTGGATAACTATCAGACAGGGCAGGATAAACAGACAGGACCAGCCCTCCAAGCTGATTCTAGGGATAACTGTTGGTTATTTCCTTTGTGTGGCTCCTCACACTATCATAGCATTTATAGCTGTTGTGCTCCCTACGGCCACGCATATACTCTTGGATCAGAAGGCATTGCTCTATGCGCTGTTAATCACCTACCCACTGATTCACTTCTATTGCCTCCTGTATCCTCTGGTCTACATACCTGGAGCCCAGAGGTTTAGGAGGCATCTCCCCCAACGCTGTCACAGAAGCGGAGATGACGAGCCAGTGGCAGTCGTCAATCTGCTAGAAACAACTGAGTGACAACCAAGTTTTTCGTTTCTCTTCCTTTAAGATGCTTATTGTTAACGCTGATTTCTAATGTTAACCATGCTTTATGATTAGAAGTACCTCCAGACAGATACCAGTGGGGAATGTTTCCTAATCCCCGTCAGTGTTTTTATCATCTGGCAGTTTGCAATCTTAAATCATTTATTAAACAGCGTATCATCGATTTCAGGCAGACACACGCTGGCTGTTCTGTTCGAGCCAGACGCTTTGCTAACCTGGAGATGTTGCTAGAGTTTAGAGTGGTGGTAGCTCTGTGTGGCCAAAAAAACCCAACAATCACCCGTTTATGATAAAAGACATAGAAATATAGACAGTTAATCGTGTGTGCAGAAGCAGCCCTTCCTAGTGTTGAAAAAGCACAATGTCAGATCAGACATGTGACCTTTAAAGCTGTTGGGGTGACCGCTGCAGGCAGGCGGCTCGTTAGCGGGACATGCTAACAGCTTACATTAGCGCTGACAATCACATGGTTTCCTCATTTCTGATGCTAATACTAATGAATCATTCATGGGAGGGAAGTACTCGAGTAGATTTGATCAGAGGAAATTGACACACAGGATGCAGCAGAGCTCATAACTGGTGGTTATTGCTGTATTGGTTTACAGGAAAGAGGAAGAATCAGTGAGAATAATTGAAGAAGAGAAACAGCAGCAGATTGAAATATATGAAACCAAATGTGGCGTCTTCGTTGTCATTCTTCTCTACGGATCCCGTTGTTGTGATGATGTGACTGTATTGAACAAATCAGCCCACAAGGTGGCAGCAGAAATGAACGGGAGTCTTTCTGATGGCAGCTCCTTCATGTCGTTTTGTTTTCAGACCAATCATGATCATGTGATTTATGGTTGTTTTGTTGAATCGTGTCAGTCTTGTGCTTCGACGTCACACTAACAACACCTGATGTTTTACAATCCGACTGCTTGTATTGTCAGTCACACTGTCTGTAAAGAATGTCTGATCTCCTGCTATCAGCCATCTGAGTCTGAATCAAATGGCTTGAAAACAGGGATTTGTAACGTACGATGATTCATCTGGTGTCCGTCCTCTAATTAAATGTGGTTATCGACCTTCCAACAAACTGTCTTTCTGTTTTGATAGCGTGCATGTCATTTCAAATGCGTTCTATTACAGCTGGCATAAACTGCATGATTCACTCTGATCAACTACAATGAGGACTTTTAATTCACACATTTTCACATCCTGTCATCAGCATTATTCTCATGCTTTTCAAAA
>NW_007578234.1:183806-185298 GCF_000690725.1 Stegastes partitus
CATCACCTACCCACTGATTCACTTCTATTGCCTTCTGTATCCTCTGGTCTACATACCTGGAGCCCAGAGGTTTAGGAGGCATCTCCCCCAATGCTGTCACAGAAGTGGAGATGACGAGCCAGTGGCAGTCGTCAATCTGCAAGAAATGACTGAGTGACAACCAAGTTTTTTGTTTCTGTTCTTTTCATCTTTGTTGTAATTCTTGTTTTTGGGCGATTTCTCCAGTATGCTTTTATAAAACTGCTATGCGCATGCCTTGAACTGAACATGAGGGCCTGTTGACAAATGAGAAGGGCAGAGGCATTGATTGAAGGATTAAGACAGGGATGGTACTGCCAGGCCTTCTAGACTGAACTCAGCTGCACGCCTACACACTTCACACCCTGGGTGCAGAAGCATCCGGACACACAGATAACCACATATCCTGTTGTGGTCATGACGTCTGTTGTGCACTTGCTTTACAACGAACTGCCTCCTGTTGCTTAGAAGAATGAGGCTGTCAGGGCAAGGACAGACAGGCGGATACAACCTGACACGAAACATGAACCAAGAGGTAGAAAAGGGCAGGGAAGTCCCTCAACAGGGTGCTGACTCTCAGGATTGGACGATTCGTCAAGAGATGTGGACATATCTGTGCACCAACGAAGGGAGGGCTAAGTCTAAACCACGGCTGCTCCCCACCTCAGCTCTAAACATATCAACTGTTGTCACTGTATGAATGCCGTCTGTGTAGAGGAAACATCATGCTTTTCTGGGGAAGCTGGTCACAGATCAGCAGCTTGCTGCCTGTGATTTCTGAACCAGAATAGGATCCTGGATAAAAATGAATTGCTTTGCAGAATAAACAGCGTTAAATGATGGAAGTTGTTGGTCTTCTCTCTCAGCACATCTCAACACTTCTCTACGGATCCCAATGCTGTGATCTGGTGAGAAACGCTACCGAACTTCTGAAGTGGCTGCAAATGTTATTGAGGTTTAACAGAGCGCTCCTGCTGACTTTTTACCTGCACCCTGTGATTTTATCGTCGATCATTTTAACGTTAGACTGAAGTCAAGCCTGGACTCAGTAGCTCCACTCGTAACCAAAACAATAAGAAGAAAGCCTACACCCCCTGTGGAGAAGCAACGACAGAATCAATACATTAAAAAGAACCTGCAGGAGTGCAGAGAGGAGATGCAGGAAATCAAAATCAACACTATGAGATCTTACGTCAACAACTCAAAACCTACAACGACGCAGTCAAACATGCAAGAACTTCCCATTTCTCACAACTCATCACAGACCATAAAGACAACTGGCACTCATTTTAATAAAGCTTTTAAGATGCCAACAGACGCTCTTTGTGGGAACTTTGCAGACCACTTCAGAACCAAATCAAGGACATCAGATCCAGCCTTTCATCCCAACAAGTTTCACCTGTGAACACACCTGAGCTGTTGCCCTTGCCTGAGGAAACACTGGAGAGTTTTCTCCTGGTTGATGCAAGGACAC
>NW_007578234.1:186858-190712 GCF_000690725.1 Stegastes partitus
TGTATATATATATATATTGACGTCCATAGCGGCTCTTTTAGCGTATTTTCCCCCCATCGTACACGTTAGACGTAGTGTTATTCCCACTATGAGGCTTTGGGCTACATGGTCTGATGAATGATTTCATCCTACATTAAATGTAGAAGCTGACCTCCACCACAAACGCACTGAACACTTTCTACGTGAGTTCATGTTAAACCAGGATAAGTTGTTGGTTCAGTCAGGGCTTTTAGTTTAACGTGACATCATGATTTGTAGTTTTTTACACATCGTTTATTTTTCTTCTAGAGCCAAACTGAGGCTGAACCATCCCAGCCTCCATGAGCTGCTTCATTCCATCAGCAACCACGACCACGTCTGGTGTGCACTTTAAAAACAAAGTTCTCTTCTGATGATACTTTTATATTTTAAAAGTTTATGTGTGAAATTGTGTTCCAGAACAATTCTGTTTACAGTATTTAGTTCACACTTTAAGACTGTTGATAATTCCTTGTTTGTTTGTGATGTTCTACCTCAAGAATGTTCAATAAAAAGAGGATTTTTTTAATCGAGTATCGAAATCGAGCTAAAAATTTTAGTACCGTGACAGCACACACATGGAGGGTTGTTGTTTTTATTCTCTAATCTCTTTATGGTATGAGAAGTGCTGTACAAATAAAGTTTGATTTGATTTGTGACTGTATTGAACAAATCAACCCACAAGGTGGCAACAAAAACGAACGGGGGTCTTTGTGGTGGCGGCTCGTTGATGCCGTTTTGTTTTCACAGAGAAACGAGTCTTGATTGTGCGATTTATGGTTATTTGGGTGAATCATGTCATTGTGATGATACTCGGCGGTTTAATCAGTCGATGGACAGTCGGAGACTTTGGTGTATTATGGATGCCGATCATGCTGCATGTCGGTGTGTCTCTCATATCTGTGATCAAAGCCTGAATGAAGCGGCACAACGTGGCTGAAGGCTCTGGAAGGCCACAACACACCAACACAAGCTGCTGACTTCTCATTCATCCAGTTGCTCATGCGGTGAACTGTTTGTACGTCGAACGGTGTTTCCAGATCTGCAAGCGGTCGATAATGTTCCTGCATGTAGCTGTGAATAAAGCTGTGAATAAAACTTGGCAAACACATCACGGAAGTATTTCTTCTTCTTTTTTTCCCCTGTACTGATACAAACAAACACATTACCTCTCACATGATGGTTCACTGTCAGAATACTGCAGCGGTATTATTTTAGTAATTAAACCATAACAGGAATCTTTTTTTTTTTTCCTGAGCACGGTTGAGCAGCGAGGCCCCGATGGCTCCGCGGGGGTCCAGAGAGGAGTGTTCTGGGACAGCTCGGCGGGCCTCTGTAACAGCACTCATACCCGTCTCTGGGGCCAGATTAAGCTTAATTAACTAAACCATCCAGCACGCTTGGATGAATGGATACAAGTCAAGGGCAGAGCAGTCATGGGTGCGCTCGCGTATTCCCTGGCAGGCAGCAGGAGAGCGCTGTGCGCCGAATATCACCTGCATGTACAGTAGCAGCGAGCTTTATTTAGTCAGTAATGTCAGCGACCTGTGACCGGAGTGGAGCCACGTCCAGCGTGAGACGGTGTCGTCCAGCAGCAGGAACCTCTGCCATCTCGCCTTGCTGTGCAGCTTCAGCTCGTGGGAGAATTTTATTTTGTTTTAAATACGCACAGAAAACAACAGATTTAATAACATCACAGGAACTAAACCAACCCCACCGAGCTTATTTCTCGTCTGCGAGCGAGTACAATCTCTTCTCCCGGATCATTTTCTTAGCAAATGATGTTGTTGTTCGATCCTGCTTTTAGCCACGAGCCAAACAGCTGTTGTTGTTTTCTTATGTCGTCTCTGCGACTCGCCCTGCCTGGCCCCGCCGCTCACTCCCTGCTCCTCTTCTCCTCCTCCGGGGCGACTCACCCTCCTTTTTCACACTGATATCTCCCCTTTAATTTCAGTTATCTATAACGATAATTACTCCAACCATATGTGATTTTAACTGATGCCCCGCAAACGTGTAAATGTGCGCGCGCATTCTTTGCGCATTCGGCTAATAAAGTCTTACTGCTGGTTGATCTGGACTGTCGGGGAAACGCGTGCAAATCGATTAAGTGTTATCATTACAAACAACTGTTTTAGGGAACAAATATAGACGAGTTAATCCTCGTATGACATCCGCTGGCATGTATGACATTTCACTAATGCACCTAATCCTGAACAAATTTGTCATGGGAATTTCTTTTTTTTTCTTTCTAAAGGCTTCTATTCTCTGTTTAACACACACTTAATATGCACATTAATGCACACACACACACACACACACACTTTAATCAATCATGGATTGAGGAGTGTGACACGTTACGGAGTCCATTCTTGGAAAAATGCACATTTGATGCTCTTTCATCCTTCATGCCTCGGCCTGCGTTTTGCCGCTGCAATGCTGCGTTTGTCCACTAGAGGGGACGTGGGTATCGGCTCCACGCTGCTGCCTCCACCACAGCACCACCGGGTGCTGTTATTTCTCATGATAAGATTTACTTTGCTCGTCAGCCACGAAAAAACCAAGACAGAGATGAACACTACGACAAAGAAAACACGAGTTCCTCATAAACAGCTCGACTGTTTTCATGTTCCTTTTGCTGTTATTGTTAAAAAAAAACGTTATTTTTGTCCGTCGGTGTGTTTTCAAACCAGAACAAACGCAGCCTGTCTCCGCGCACCTCCGACCATCAGATCTCTGTGTTTTAGGGTCATCCTGCTCCACTTACCTGCTGTCGTCAGATAGAAAAACACAGTCATTAACTAGCATGGAGACTTAATTAACAAATCAAGCATCTGGATATTCAGACTAAGCCTAGCTGCGGCGCTACGACTGGCCATTTGATGCATCAAACAGTGTGTCCTGATGTTTCTTGATAAATTTTCCCATCTGGCTTTGCTCAACTTTCTTCAGCTTCTCTCACTTTGCAACTTTCTTTTTTTCTTTTTTTGTTTTTAATGCTGTTCGTTTACAAGCGTTTTACTTTATTTGGTGATTACTTTGTGGTGCGGTGGAGGATTTTTATCTCGATCAGAGAAGGACCGAACAAAGACGAGGACCTGGAGGCAACGAACACCAGAAGATGTGCGTTTCCTCTGCGGTGAAGACGAGCCAGAGACCTTCACGGTGGCGTTACCTCCACATCAGCTGCTGCGTTTCTGTTCACGTGACGTGTAACCACAACTACAGAGGAGTAACCGCAAAAACACATGTATGATTACAAACTAAATAAATCACATGATAATGACTTTAAATGTGTGAACAGCTAGTTTACTGCGGAGGACTACAGCCATCATCCTGCTAACTAATGAAATATGACCATTTGATTCCCACAACAAAGAGTCTGTCAACTCATCAAGAGAAAGAAGTGCAATTTAAAAATAATAATAATTTAGTTTGTTAATAATGTGGTGAATTGTTTTGTATTGTTGTCCACCAGCTTGTTTGTTTGTTTGTTTTTTCCATTCTTCCAAGCAACAATGTTTGGGTTTGAAAACAACTTGCATCCATTTTTTGAGAAAATCAAGAAAGAAATTATGTTCGACCAACAAACCGCGTCGATCCGATGAAACTGTTTTTATTTACCGCTTATCAGTAGCATAAACACAGGCTCTTTAAGAAAACTTGTTTTTCAGACTATTTCTCAACATTATTTAATTAAAATAATAATAATTGTGTGTTACATGAAGTTTTTAAACTGACAAACATAAAAAAACAAAATCTTTTTTGTTTTTCTTTTTTTTTAAATCTAAACTGCAGTTTAGTATTTTAACACTTGATATCCATCCATCATCTATACA
>NW_007578234.1:198484-249937 GCF_000690725.1 Stegastes partitus
GTGTGTCTTGTAACACAAAAAAAGAAAAGAAATAAAACAAATGTGTGACAATAAGGATCTATTCACTCCTCCGACTCAGTGGTGAACTTTCTGTCTGAGCTGTCACTTCTAGTCTACGAGTGTCAAACTCGGTTTCACCTCCTGTTGCGTGTTTAAGATCACAGAGCAAGACGTGTTAGTTATTGATTGATTCTGATGAGAGATCTTTGCAACACGTGGGCTTCTTCTGAAACACTCGACTCCAGGAAGAGGCAGGATGGACTCGTGCAAACCGCCCCACAGCGTCCACATACTCTGAAACAGCTCATGTTGACGTGGCTGATATCTGCAGCGCTGTCTGCTGTGTTCATGTGCAAACTCAACACATCATCGTCAGCCTCTCAAACAGCTGCCTAGTTCCTTACTATTACCAAGACACATTCTGTTTTCTGTGCAGTGATCTTCTTTGGTTTTTCTGTAATTATATCAACTTACAGCACAAATGACTTCTGAAACCAGCTTTTAAATGAGACGAGCACGTTGCTCTCGCCTTGAGTTTGACGACATACGATGAGCTGCGTGTGAAGGTAATTTACCAACATTTAAAAGTGCTTTTTAGAAGCAACACCTGATTCCTGATTACAGTCAAATGGAGTGCTAAGGTTTGAGCACGCTGCTAAACGTCTGTGTGGTAGGAAACAAACTCATTATCATCATTATTATTATTAATAACAATAATAATAATAATAGTAATAATACATTTATTTTGTATTGCGCTTTTCACGATACTCAAAGTCGCTTAACAGGAGATAAGATAAAAAACAAGAACAAAACAAGCTGAATATAAAACAGATAAAAAACAACAAGGTATAGAAGGCAGGTAAAAAAATAAAGAGTAAAACAGTTAAACATTAAAAGCGATCTCACAAAGGTGAGTGAGGTGCATTAAGGTTTAGGAGGAACAGGTTGACCTCGGTCTGGTACGGATGGATTATTAAACCTGTGCAGGGTGGAAAGCTCAGGCCTTGTCCAAACATCGCTCCTAAAACTGCTGTGACTCGATCAACTATAAATGTATTTGTGCAAAAAAGAAGAAAAAAAAAAGCTCCAAATAAGGAGGACAAGAGTCCAGTTTGGGCCAGGATGCTCTAACTCATACATGTCCAGGGTGATGCTGTGTTTGGGATCCACAGGCTCCTCTAAAGGCACAAACAAGCCTCCGGTTGCTTTCAGAGCTAAAGTGGGATCTCTGTGGGTTCAACAGCATCACCTGTGATCAGTTTTTATTTCTTTTGTCTGTAAATAACTTTTGCAAACAAAATGAATGTATATTTAATTTTTTCATATTCTTATTTAATCCCCACTTTCAAGCGAAGGGCTGCCGTTTAAATATGTTTCATGATGAACAATGAAGGACGTGCAGTTGTTAGAAACAAGGAGCAGAGATGAATATTCATCATGGGCTTCCTGTATGCAGGGAGCAGGTCGATCTAGTGTCACTTTATCCATGAATCTGTCAGATTCATGCGTCTCTCTCTCACATCACGCTGCAGTCATGACGACCAGATGCTCACATTCACAGTCAGGGGAATCAAAAGCACTTCACCCGGTAGCACCCGTCTCTCTCTCTCTCTCTCTCTGTGTGCCTGCCCTGAAATAGGGTGTTGCTGGGGTGTCAGAGGATCACACCCCTGTATGGCTCCCACCTGCTCCAGAACCGTCCCCGTGCTGTAGCCGCGCGCACACAAAGAGCACAAAGCACAAAGGTGATGTAGTGACAGATGCTCCCGTCGTACACTTTGCATATCTCCACCTCCAAAATAGTGCAACTGCAGGTCTGCTTCTGTCGCCGCGTGGAAACCAGCCGCCCCGCCAGTCACATCTCGCGCGTCTCCACTCGGATAAAAGTGGCTCTTAAACCGCAATCCTTCACCCAATATTTATCCAATCTGACCAAATACTATAATTAATGCCTCCGTCTCTCCTCTCCTCTTTCCTCCAGGCCAATATATTCCCCGCGTCTCTCTGCCTCCTTCCCTCCCTCCCTGCCTAACCTTTCGGTGCCAAGTTCACAGATAGAGAGAAAGTACTTCCTGTGAGAGGCCGGGCCGGCTGCCAGAGAGACTGATCCACCAATCTGACACGTTAATGAGATCCTGGCCCACAGTACTGGAGTGTCAGGCCTCCTCCGCTGCAGCATCAGCCCTGCCGTGACCCGCACGCACGCACGCACACGCGCGTGCGCACGTATAATTCTTTCACACATGCAGCCACACGCGCAGAACTATAAGCGCAAATGAATCCGAGTGTCTCCGCGCGCACACACACACGCTCCGAGAGGGGGGTTCAGCTCCTTAAATCTGTCTAATTAAAACACCAAATCCCTCTACTCCCCTCACCCACCAGCCCAATCCTCACTTCTCATCCCTCCCCCCTCCCTGCGCACACACTCGCACCCGGCCCTCCTCCATCCCCGCCGCCGCCGCCGCCGCCGCCCCCCGATTCCGCAGGAGAAATGATTATTAGGAATTTAATGGGGGAACGTTTCCCATCCCACACCATCTGGGGCTTGGGAATGGCACAAAATTTGAGGATGCTTGCCGACGTGGCGGGGAACATTATTTTCATTTTTCTTGACTGGTGCTCAGATTTTCAGACATTGCAGGAAAGTGCTCCTGATTACAATAAATTACCATAATATATTACAAAAGTGGAGAAGAGATATATATATATTTATGGATGAATTGCTTTGTCTGTGTGAGGTGACTGCTCTAAACTTTTCACAACTTTGCGAGCTGATTGTTGTCATTTCTGCAGCTATAGAAACGCGGTGTTTGTTTTGCACTAATTATGACACCACATCTCGCTCCGCAGACGCACCTCCACGCAGCGTAGATCCCCCGTTACTGTCCTTCACCTCCCACACAGAGCCCGGCCATATGCTCCCTCTCCCTGCACTCCTTTCTCCCCCTCTCCTCCGCGCAGCTTAATGAGCTGCATGAATGTAGGGGTGCGTGTACACGTTTGACCCCGCGCTAAACTGCAGCACGCCGCCCCGTGAACCCCGTGGGCGTGAAACAGCCTCCTCCCTCCGCGCCTCCTCACCCCCGTCAGCCTCCACGCGAGGCCCCGTTGGGATGCGAACAAGCTCTCCTCCTCCACAAAACACACATGGAGATCTTCTCGCGGCGCCCGGCCTGGTGGAGGAAGTCGGCCTGACGCGGCGAGAGGCTCCCGGCGGACGGAGGCAGCGGGGCCCGGCGGTGGGGTGGGACGAGGGGGTTAAAGAGGTGCTGTTAGGGGCCCCAGAGGGAGCTCCAGGAACCCGGGCAGATGATTAGGCAGAGGAAGGGACGGCAGAGTGAGGGAATGGAGACAGGGAAACAAGCTGTTTTCTCATCGAAACATTTTCTTTTCTCCTCATTTCTACTTAGTTTAATTCTTGATTTCAGATTTTCCTTCCCTGACTCCTGGAAACCTATTCCACTAAACACAGCATTTATTTCTAAATCAACACAAGACAAGTTCCAACACAGTAAAAAAAAAAAAACTAAAATAAAACCTCTTCCTTCACTGGTGGGTCTGATTTTTTCTTCTTCTCACTCATTTCCCTTCACATGACGGAACTGGACGTTTGTCAGGTTTACAGGAAACTAAAACAACGTCTTCAGTTCAATTTCATCTGCAAACACAAAGCAGCAAATCTGATAACAACGAAGCAGGAACACTGACTTCCCTACAACCAAACTGATTTTACTCTCATTAGTTGAAATTCGAGTTGGATCAGTAACGTTCTGCTTCAGACCAGAACCAGGCTGCAGCACAGACACAAAACAACGAGTCCGAAGTGAACAGTGTCATAAATAAGCTGCTCAGAGACACCTGTCATCCACCTGAACGCCAGACTCATCCAAAGCTGAGGGTTCAAGAAGACAAGTCCTGAGCTGCTGGCCGGTACCGGTCCGCAGGTTTTCAGGTTCTGCTGCTGCTGCCGACACTTTGATTTTTTCCACTGACACAAGCATCAGCAGGCTTAAAGCTCCACAATAAACCCACAGGTTCGCGTTTCTGCGCACAAATATGAACTGAGTCCGAGCAGAAATGCAACGAGACGAGAGTGAAATTACAAAACGGAGCTTCACCATCCGAGCAGGAAAGAGAACCGATATTTATAGGAGTAAAAGTAAAAACACCGGTTAAATGACAGCACTTAAAAAAACAACACATTTATTTTAAACATCACCATGGCGATAAAAATGTAAAGAAATGTGATTTAACCGCAGATTTCCAACTGGTTTGTTTAATATTACTCGCATGAAATTATGTCACATTATCCTCCATTAAAAAATGAAAAAGATTCCGCCAGTAAAAGATAAATAGATGAGCTTAACCTCCACTAAATGGCACAACTGATATTTACAAGCATGAAAAGTGCTGAGAAGCAGTAATATATGAATTAAAAACGACTGGAAATTGATGTATTTTGACGTCTTTCTATTTCTTTCTGTTCTTTGTAACAGTAGAACATCGCGTCTCGGGGGACTATCGCTCTCACTTCCCTCCAAACTGGGAGGACTGGGATCAACTGGCTGTCTCTCTGGCTCACATCCAAAACCTCGTGGGCATTTCTGACACAAACCAACCATCTGATCAGCTGAAATTAAATCAAATTATATTGACAAGCTTCTTTCAGACAAACACTCTGAAATGAGCTCTGTGTGCGTAACTGTGCGTAAAAACCGATTCATGGCTGAATGTTGAGCCTTTACATTAAAATGCCAGGATGTGTTTTTAGAAAATAGAAATTAAAAAAAAGGGACTTTCAAAAAAATAAAAAATGGTAGATTTGCTGTTGAGCAGGCTGGTTTTGGCAGGTTCCAGTCTGTACCAGCAGACCACAGGCCTGTGCCGTCACTGCCTCGGAGGTTACGCACCATTATCACACGATTCAATTTATGAAAAATAAATAAATAAAATTACGCCCGAGGCGTTTGTATTTTGATTTATTTTTCTAACCATTTATTTTTTTTCTTAATTGCCATCTGCTGTCGATCATCCTCACAGAAAGCTGAGAGCTGCTCTACGACATAAAGCCTCACAGCCTCTTCGTTTTATTGCGACAAACACATCACAAAACATTAACACATTACTTCACGAATATTTCGATCCATAACGAGTTTTAGGAGAGTGTGTGTGTGTGTGTGTGTGTGTGTGTGTGTGTGTGTGTGTGTATGTAGATCAGTAAATGCAGAAATAAATCCGACCAATAATCATTCATCATTCGGTTCAAGTTACAAAATCAACAGAGTTTATGAGCACAGTCACCAACATTGTGCAGAAGTACATGAAGTGCATCACAGTTGCTCCTCAGCAGGAACAAGGAGGTGTAAAAAGTTCACATCAAACTATCCAAAACTTTCATTTCGTTGCATATTGATGGTCATCGTCTCTTTTTTAAGGCAAGTTGTTCGGATTCATGTGGTTTCGGAAACATGTCGTTCACCTGACACAAGCTGCTGTCTCCATCCAGTGCTCCACTTTCAGCTGAAATATACAACAACGCAACAGAAACGACCTTCAAACGTGTGGAATTCACATAAAAGTTAACACTGCTGGATTTTACAATATTCTTCTATAATATATTATTCACATTCAAATTGACGGACTTATAATAAATAAGCTTAAATAAATAAATACAATAATAATTTACATTCACCTCGTTACCACACTATTTACTCCAAATACAAATGCATTTAGTTTCTGACGTGTTTCCCCACGACTCCTGGTATTTATAGAACCAATAATTCAGATAATTTGATCATCAGGTCTCCTGAACACACGATCCAGATTGGCTTCACTAAAAAACTAAGAAAAAAAAACATGAATTGTCATCATATTAGTTCGATGTTGGATTAAGAGAAATAGACATATATGGTTTTAAATAAGATTGCATTTGGCTGCCTTGCATAGCTCAGTTGACCTTTATTGCTAACAGACTGAATCTCTGAACTCCAATCATGTCTCAGCAAACTTCCCTGATGAAGTGAAGCATTTTAACCTTCTTCTGTTTTGTTCAGGTGATTTTACTTCGCCCAGAAAATCAGTTTACCGACGATAGTGAGCCTTTTAAATAAGCAGAAAATCGAATTGATCGTCCTCCACATCGCACCAGCTTTATAAACCCTATCATCACCGACATACTGTCATCAGCAAACACACAGAAAAGATGCAGAGTAGCTGCAAACAATCTGCTCCAAAGCTGCATCCTCAACGAATTATTTTACATCGGAGTCGTTTGGAAACAGATACGTGGCGCTGAGCCATTAAATCTGAATTTTCTTTAAACTGAAGATCTGCCTTCAGATTGAATTTATTATTATTATTATTATTATTATTATTTTTACAAACCACAAACGTCACGATGTTTTTGTTTTCTATCACTGGAGCAGGTGAAAGCATCTCATCTAAACTGCTGGCTTTTTAATCATCTGTCAAAAAAAAGAGAGAAATAAAAACACAACATGACTCGCTTAATGGGCTTCTCTTTTTTTTGCAGAGCATCAGCGTGTCTGAGTCCATTTCGTTCTACTCTCGACATCTGTGGGGGGAAATTGCATCGCTTCTGAAACTTGAACTTTGTCCAGCTGATTGATTAATTGTGGAAGGAGCCATTAACTTCTCCTTGTGCTTGGAAGGACTGACTGCGGACGTGCAGATCGTAGGGGAAACGGGCCTCTGGGGACACTCGGTACATGGAGTTGTGCGCAAGAGCCGTGCGTCCTGGCGCACTGCAGTAGCGCATGCCATAGTGGCTGCTCTTGCCGTAGTCTGGCGGGTCGTCGTGTTTTAGGGAGAAAATCCCGTTAAAGTTCATCGGCGGGCTCAGCTGGCCGTCGAAATGCGGGCTGCCGCCCTCCGGGGACTGGTTCTCGTAGTAAGGCTCGTACGCGCCGCTGTAGCTGTAGTGTCGGAACGGCTTGGCGCTGCTGTCCAGGCTGCCGCCGCTGTGGCCGGGGGGCGTGTTCACGTCCGAGCCGGGGTACGAGTACATGGCGTCGTAGGGCGACCGGCCAGAGAACATGACCTCCCCGTTGTGGTCTGTGAGGAAGTTCCTCGCGTTCAGCTGCAAACAACCGGCCACCAAGTTGGTCGTGGGCTGCGATAATCCTTTGCACAAAGTCTGTACGAAGGCGAGCAGGTCCGGTCTCTTCCCTGCGCTCAGCGTCTCCGACAGGGCCCAGATGTAATTCTTAGCCAGTCTGAGGGTCTCAATCTTGGACAGTTTCTGGGTTTTGGAGTAGCACGGCACAACTTTGCGCAGGCTCTCCAGGGCAGCGTTCAGGCCGTGCATCCGGCTGCGCTCTCGGGCGTTGGCTTCCTGGCGCCGGAGCTTGGCCCGGTCCATCTGCTCCTTGCCGGGTTTCTTTTTCCGGGGGCCTCGCTTTTTAGGAAGCCCGTCCTCGTCCTGCTCGTCCTCTCGCTCGTCCTCCTCCCTGTCGGAGATGTCGTCGTCGGCCTCCCTCATGTCTGAGTTGGACCTGTCCGGGTTGTGCAGCCGCTCCTGCTCCAGGCTCTCAGGTAAGCTTTCACGGGGATAATTGGCACCGAACCGTGGCTCACACATCATATGAGGTTCCTCGAATGGCAGTGTCAACATGTTTCCTGTAAAATCAAAGCGCCAACACAAACTATGAGGACAGAGTACAGCAGCGACGTCGTTTGAAGGTTGCCAGTTAATTACCTTGTGAATGAGTCCTCCCAAGAGGAAGAGTAACAAATTGGCAAGCAGGGCCAATGTCACAGCTTGCTACCTTTTCAAAGGCACTCAACTTCATTGTCTTTGGACTTGTTGTGAATAATGTTTTGACCCTTTAGTGGTCTGGCGGCGGCGCAGAGCGCAGGCCCGGCGCGGCGTTTGGTTTTAAGCAAAACACAATCATTCCACATCAAAGTCCAACATGTCTCTAACTACTGAAGCGCACTGCTGTCTGCGGAGAGCACTCACCTGCGGTCAGCGTGCACCGTGCATGTTCCCAGATATCTCCCGTGAATCTGCGCCGCGGCTTCTCCTCCCGCAAACCGCACAAATTAGAAGAAAAGGCTCCAACCTGCGCACCCTCTTTTCTCTGGCTCGCTGTGATCTGCTCTCCCTCTCCCTCTCTCTCCCTCCCTCTCTTCCCCTTCCCTCTCTCTTTGAGGAATGACACTCATGCCAACAGCGGGTACCCATGCCATCTGCCGCTGACGTCTTGTGGCAGCCGAGACCACGTGTTCCGTGTCCCGTGGGACCTCCGTTCCGTACCGATCATCTGGCAGCTCCGGTAATGGGCACCGGGAGGCCCGCGTTTACCGTCAGAAACACAGACCGGAGAGGGATAACAACTAATATCTGCATCTCCCCGCGTAAGAAAGATGAATTAATGTGTTTTTGTCTGGGAAAGAAAAAAAAAATAGGAGGGATGTGCAGGATGTTGCAGGCATTCTCAACAGGTAGAGATAGATGGATGGATGGATAGATTATAGATAGATAGATAGATTATAGATAGATAGATAGATAATAATGATATCAATAATGTTAAAGATCTCATACATGCACTGTTAAATAAAACTTGCACAGCTTCAGTCTCATAAATAGCTCCACTAAATCTCTCCTAATTAAATCCATTATGAATGCATTTGGCCAAAAAGCTGCAAAGACAAAAGTCCTGTTTGGCCCAACCGGATTGAACTCATCCACATCTACTCTGTCCAGGCCTCTCACGGAGCAGCTCCTCTCCAACGACCGTCCATTTGCTCTTCTGAGGTCAACCTGGGAGTTTGGGATCTGACTCACTGATCTGATTTTTCACATCTTTGTCGACAGATTTTGCAAACAAAAGCCCAAACAGTGGTTTCCGTCTTCCATCACCTTCAGCAGCCCAGTACGGAGGAGCGTCGCCATTTAAATGTGCTTCATAATGAACTCCGGAAAAGGGACTAAATTAGCTGCTGAGGTGGTTAAAATTTCATCTGGAGGACATGTTGGGCTTTAATAGAATTTTTCACTCACTGTCCACATGCAGAGTCCCAAACAATGAGGAGGGAAAGATGTGGAACAAAAAAAAAAAAAGAAGCATGCTATAGGAAAGGAGGTTTGAAACTCATGTCTGCAGACAGTGAGCACTGACTGGTGTCCACACGACAGCACATGGTTCACTGTGAGGAAAGGTTCGTCTCCTGATGCAGGTTTGCTGCACAGATTCATTTACTGGGATCAGTGGAAACTGTGTTGGAGTAAAACTGGACACCAAAAAGTTCTAAATGGTCACATCATCAGGTTAGACTTAACTATGAAGGAAGCATGAATGTCCTTCAGGCTCCAGCCCCCTGTGACCCCAGTGAGGATGAAGTGGTGTCTAGATAATGGATGGACGGATGGATGTCCTTGTAGCCATAGCTTTTGTTTAGCTTCATGTTTTAGAGTTTTTCAGAACTATGACATCTCTGCAGCTGGTCCCGAACCACTGAGACCATCAGCTAGCTCATGTTTTCTTCTCAGTTAGAACCTTTTCTTGGTGTGTTTCTTTGTTGACATCATCAAATGTCTTGTTCAGCCCAACAAAAATCACCAAACATTCAGTTCACAGTGACGCAAAACAGAGAGAAGCTGCTAATTATGACGTTAGAGAAGCTGCAAATTAAATGATTCACTGTCGTTTCCATCGATCGTCTATAAATCAGCTGATCGTCGCAGCTCTTTAAGGAAACAAAACAAAACACTGGTGAAGAAATTCCAGGAGACACCTTCCATGCAGAGGATGAGCGTAGCAGAGGGGCGTGCACGGCGCTGGTACCTCGGCACCGCACACAGTAAGTACACCCAGTGGAGAAGGCCCGGTGGCACGCTGCCAAACCCACACTGGGCCACAGCTGGCACTCGATATGGGTGTATGCACTCCTCACTTATGTGGAACACGCACACGGGCGCGCGCACGAGCCTATTCCTGTGAATGACCTTGTTGCAAGGAGAATCAATTAAGGCGACTTATCAATCTCTGTGTATTGGACGTCAGCGGACATCGATCAGCAGAGTTCAGAGCGGCGGCGACCACACAGGCAGCAGCGACACGGCGGCCCGCGGGCACACGGCTGACCCGAGGCGTGTTCACACCCACACGAGGAGGCGAGCGTGCACGTGGACAACTGCACACGGAATACACACACACACACACACACACACACACACATAAATATAATAATAAATAAATTAAGAACAAAACAAAAAAGAAAACAGCCTCCTCATCGCTGCCTTCCCCCCAAAAATGCCTCAGCTGGTCTGCTGATCGTTCTGGTCCAGCGCGCACACACACACACACACACACACACACACACACACACACACACACCAGCAGCATCTGAAGAGTCAAACTCCCCATCTCAGACTAATCAGTTGACTGCACTAATTGCAAATGCAAATATGCAAATTTATATTAATTAATTACTCCACTAATTAGTTCTCTTGTCTTTTCAGGTAATAAATCATGGTGTGGTTGAGAGAGAGAGAGAGAGAGAGAGAGAGAGAGAGAGAGACACGGCGGTGATCTTTTGTCTGCTAGAATCCTGGTTTCAGGTCTGATTGTGACGCCGTGATGTTTTCTGGACAGACTTGGTGGAGCTGCGACTCCTTCCTCCACAAAGCTTCTAACTTAGTCACTGTATGTGATGCTTGATGTGGTCGACTTGGAGGGTGGGAGCAGCGTTGTAACGCGACGAGTCCAACAAACAGCAGAGGTTGGTAAATCAGAACGTCTTGCTGACACTTCTAGCCTGTCAGCTCTTTTAATTATCACATTATCAGCTTTTATCGGCGCGCCGCGCGGTGCAGAGCTGCAAATGAAGCCGCCGCCGATCGCACGCTGAGCTGCGAGCGTTTCTCAATTGATGTCAGCAGTTAAAGGGGAATTTGTGTCTGGATAATGAGTGCGAGGTGAAGTGGTTGAGAACGCGGTGATGATGTGGTGCTACAACACGAGTCTGTCCAGAACGCCGGTGAGCCCTCGGTCCTGCGGGTCACGTCTCCAGAACCACCCGGTGAAGCAGCTTCCTGGAACCGTGACACCGACTCTGTAATGATGTTAATCTGCAGCTTCTCAATGAACTAACAACTCCCACTATTTGTTTAGCGTCGCCGCGCACTCAGCTGCATGTGCAATTAGCTCAGCCCCAAACACAAAAGCTAAATGAGGAAGTGCTTGAGATGTGCCACACACAAGTGCAGCTCATTCATTCTGAGGACTTGTTGATACCCAGATGAACGCTTCACTCGCTGCTGCTAATATTTCTGAGTCCTGCCTGCTGGTGACAGATTTATGTCCAAATCGTTGACATTTTTCTCTTTTGTAAAACCTCCAGCGTGCACAGATTGTTCCTTTCCTGACTCACCTGAACTCTTATTTTAAAGGAAGCGTGTCACAGTCATCAGAACAGAAAACTCTTCTTCTTCTAACTTGTTTTCTCACGTGCTTTTTTTGCCACATTCATGAAACAAATCACTGGTTAAGACTAAAGCTAATAAACTAAACACATGCTTCAAGTGCATTTTAAACCATCAACCAAACCTGATCTTTCCACAACGTACTGAAAACACATCAGGGAACGCTTTGCAACCCGGCCTCTATAAAAACACATCTCATTGGGTAAATAAATCCTGAACAGGTAGCGCTGCTGTATGCTTGTTTCTGAGCATATCTTCTGTGAAGGTGAACCACGTCCGACCAGAACACCGGATCACAGCTCAGTTATGGACCTTCTGGTTTATCCGACTCATAACTTCCAGATGAAGCGTTTCAGCTGGTCTCAGTGTAAAACATCACCAGAGCGGTTTCTCTGCATTTCTCTGCATCTCTAGAAGGAAACTCTGCCTTCACATATTTAGTATTCATGAAGCTGTAAATCTTTTAGTGGACATAAGCTTCAGCAGGGCGCCGTCGACCTCCAGCCCTTCACCAGGATTACTGATTTCACACATAATCAGGCCACGTTCACACGTAGCCGGTATTCACAAAACCCATCTACGTTTTCAAAACATTCACATCAGGTCGTTTTCAAAAACATCTTGGTTTACACAAACCCTCATAAACACGTGGCTAAGAGCTGCTATGAGCTGCCAGGCCTACAGGGGGCAGTGTGACGAGAAGCATAAAGCCATGCTAGCCAATCAGAATGCTGGAAAAAACACAACAACAAACAACTTGCTGTTACTCCAACGATAATGGTGTGAGGGTCATCCGACAGAGAGGTGGCGCTGCTCCTGAATGTGGTGTTAGAGACACAACAAGGAAAATAAAAACACTGACTGTAAACACATCAGTCCTTATATGGACGTAGCCAAACTGTAAACACGGTCACATGATGACGCTTTAGTCGCTCACTGTGACGTCAGACTCCGTCTCCTCCCGTCTACATGCAAACATAAAGACGGAGTTTTTCCAGATGTGATGGTTTTAGTGACTCGTAGCTTCGTTTACGTGTGAACCAAAGGCCCACTGACACATCACCGTTTATGCTAAACGGGGCCTCAGTCGCTACAATATGAAGGTTTCTTATAGACTAAACTTTCCAACAGTGTGTAAAGCCGTTAAAGCTGATCTTAACATGACTGAGATGCCAACATGAACGCATCATCGTGTGCTGCAGCTTTAGACATGTTTGTACAGTAGTCATGTTGTTTTATTAGGGCTGAAGAAACTAATCGATTTAAACTGATTATCAAAATAGGTTCAACTAACCTAGTCATCGATTAGTTGCTTAATATTTTTTTACCTGTTTTTGTTCAAATCTTAAACCGATCTGTTCAGCAGCTACCAAAGTGTGTCGGTAACGATCCACCGGCGGCTGAAATCTACCAGGAAGCTTCACGCTGACATAAAGCTCACTGAGCTCCTCCTGATTCATTAATTAGTTTAATAAAAGCCACAATCCTCTTGTGTTCTTCTTCTTCATGAAAAATATGTTCTTAATGAGTAACCTGGGTGAATAAAGACCAAACAAAACCAAACAATCCAAAAAAAAAGGAGAGAGAAATTAATCGATTAATCGTAAAATAACCGACGGATGAATTGATTATCTAAACACCGGTCCGGTGCAGCCCTGTAGTGTTTGTATTGTGTAGGTGTGCTGGATACGGGCCACTGAGCAGTTCTATGGTTCTTATTTAGCTTTGATTCTTCACTCCACAACATCTTATATCTTATAGTTCTATCTTGCACCGTGCTCTGTATTTACTGTTGCACCGACCCACCAGAACAAACTCCTCGTATTGTGTAAACTACACCTGGCAATAAATCTGATTCTGGTTCTGAGAAGTGAGCTCGGTGCTGCCAGCGGCCCCGATCCTGCCTCCAGTCAAAAAGCGACGGCGTGCTGTAAAAGCCTCCGAGTGGACGAGTGGACGAGTGGGTTGGAGCGGTGGGACGCGGCACCGCCCACCCGCTGAGGGCTGCATGTGCACAGGACTGCTGAGGATTGTGGGACTGATTACCAGAGGCCAGGTCCTGGACTGGTGTCCTCCAGCTGTGCTGTTCTACCCAATTAGAAACTCCATATGCTGCCCCGCTCAGCTGCCGAGCGGCCACACCTCCCACCCACACAGGTGGAGCATTGTGCGCTCCGGTGTGTGCATGTGTGCGTCCGCCTTTGTTGTTGTCTTTTAACAACAAAAAAACACTTCAGCAAGTTTCTGCAGTGTCCATTTTATTTGGATCTATGATTTCAGCGATGAAGCCGCCTCACAGATCTAATTACGGTCTGTGTGATGGTCCACCGCTGCAGCACTTCCTCAGCATCTCAAAAAAAACTAACTCAAACTGCGGCGGCTTTGATAGCAAACACGCAGGTATTTAGGTGGGTGGCACAGAAGTGCTAATAGTATTAAAATATGGGGATATGAATAATGGATATGTTTTTGAAAATGTATAATGTAAAGATGTTAGTCCCGTTTTCAGACGGCGACGGGACGCAGACGTGCAGCGTTGCTGGAGGCGCCCGGCTCCTTTTCAAAGCACAATCTGTTCACACGCGTTCAAAGTGGCGGCGACAATCTGTTGTGGTAGAATGCGACACTTCCATACTCAGAAAGTGATAAGATAAATAAAAATGTGTCAGATATCATATTTAAGGAAGAGTCACATCTTTGCTTTCACAGGAAGTATTGTCTGACGGGCCTGCTGGAGTCGGAGCTGCTCTGGACCCGAAGCAGCACGACTCAGCCGGAACCAAGCAGCTCATGTCAGAAACTCTCTTTGACTTGTGCGTCAATCTACTGATTTGCCAACTTTTACACGTTTTCACTTTTTTTTCTGCCGCTGAGATGATTGACAGGCTGCGATGTTGTTTTCTCACCTAATCCACACTCGTGCTGTTGATGTGGATTCTCCTCCCGCTTCACTTTCACTCATTAGCCTCTAACCAGCCTGAACCCGACCAGCTCCAGAGCTCCTGCTGAGGCCGCTGCAGGTCCGAGGTGTGTGTCTGGACGCTGCGTCCATCCTCATAACAACCACAACAACAACAACAACAACAACAACAACAACGAGACGAGTGTTTGTTGCTCTTTTTGTTTGCTTCAGTTCTGGTTCCTCTGAAGCACCGTCCACTGTGAACAAAGCTCAGTCAAAGGGATCTGAGGTGCTTTCACTTCAGGATAAACTCCGGATCTTCAGCGGTCGTAGTTTACTTTCTGTTCAGATCCGTTGCCGTGGTAACGGCAGACTGACAGATGCAGATGGATGGTGTGTATGGGCATGTGTACAGCGTTTATCTACACATGTACACAGTCGGACTTATTTTCTATTTTTTTCATTCTTAACTTGGAAAAAAAAAGTAAAATTGTACAAATGGAAATTCTTGTGTTCTAATTCTCCTGTTTGCTTTTTTAAAATATATATTCTTCTGTCATTATTTATTTTGTGCGCTTGCTGCTGTGATCATTAAAGTTTATCCAAGTCT
Organism: Stegastes partitus; assembly: GCF_000690725.1. Classification (NCBI taxonomy): domain Eukaryota; kingdom Metazoa; phylum Chordata; class Actinopteri; family Pomacentridae; genus Stegastes; species Stegastes partitus. The sequence goes on from NW_007578234.1 coordinate 213,449, forward strand.
AGGATCGATGTGTATAAAAGCGCCGCCTTCTGGACGGGAAAAGGGAAAAACTGTGCATTTTATCATAATGTACTAAAAAAGACAATAAATCTGGCAACAACAGGACATCCTGCAAAGTGGCATCACTGGTCCAAGAAGAGCCTCTAAAGGGGTTTCTAGCATTAGCTTTATGCTCTGTGATGACAAAGTCTGTCTGTCGCCTCTTTAAAGCTGCAGTCGGCAGGAAAACCTCCAAAAACTGGGTTCGGCTGAAGTCTCCTGTCCTGGGCTACGTCTTTAAAAGTCAGGCGTCCTCTCAGACTGATTTAGAACATGAACAGGGTGTGTGATGTATTCATTAGACTCTAGCAGGATGTACCGTACGTCTGGTTCCAACACGTCTCTACAGCAGCCCGGACGCCAGGAAACAACCACGTACGCTTTGTTGTGAATGATACCGAGCAGATGGAGAGTCGGGGGTCACGGACCAGAAACCACAGGTCGGTAATGAGTCGCATGTGAGACGAGTCGAGCTAACAAGGCTGTCGCCGCTGTCGTCCTGCTCTTCCTGACGGGATCGGAGACGTTAGCGGATGTTCTGGAGGACGGGATCACGTCGCTGGACATCAAGTCTGGGCCGACCAGCGGTGGAGCTGCAGACGCTACAGCTCTGACTGAAGCAGCCGGTTCTCGTCTCTCTGCGGCGTCGAGTCGTTCGAACCGATAACTTTTACAGTCACTGGTCAAAGGAGTGTCTGTTTACTGATCACTGTCTGTCGAAGCAACACCTGACGAAGACGTTTAGTCAGAACCGGTGAAAGAGCGAGTTCTGTTAGACGGTGGAGAGCGTTCGGTTCGAGTCCGACCGGCAGTAACGGTTCAGACATCACGAGTCACCTGACAGTCAGTCTCACCTTCAGCCGCCCGCTCACTGTTTAAGGTCCACACGTAGCAGGTGTCTCACAAAGCAAAGATATGTTCCTACGACTCGGCCCGTCGTCCACACGAAGGCGCAGATTTAAAAACGATTCTTTCAAAAACCTCCGACCAAAGTGAAGATCTGCGAATCCTCCGTCTGTATGTGGACGTCAATAACCGGGTTGTAGGTTTCCAAACGTCACTGCCTGCGACTAAACATGTTCATCACATCACATGTGTGACCTGTGTTTACATTTGGAAACAGAACCGTGTTGTCTCTGGTCCAGGCCCAGATACCGCTCCATGTACAAGGACGACATTAAGAACGGTTATTTTATCCAGCGACGGAAGCTTTCCTCTGATTGGATAGGATTTAGGGAACTACTGCCCCCTACAGGTTTGGCAGCTGATGAATGTGCTGAACAACACACGTGTGCGGTTTGGTGTGGACGGATTATTTTTCTGAAAACGAGGTGGTGTGTAGGGGGGAGGATGTTTTATAAAAACCCTGCTTTGTGTGGACGAGGCCTTAATCATCTCAAACAGAAGCTTCAGACTTCCTGTCGGAACACAACAGAGTCCGTAGAACAGCGCTTTAGGTTCCTCGTCCAGTTTAACGAGGCAATTTGAAAGAAAAAATCATGAACCATTTGGTGCCATTTGGAAATTTGGGCAAATGTTCATCATCACTTCCTTTAAAACCAGTTTGTGTCGGTGGAACCTGGAAATGTTTCAGGTCCAGTTTGACCCGTTTTGACATGTTTGACAGCAGTAAAAATGCTCTAAACGCCTTCAAGCCTGAAATTAATTTGACGACTTTTCCTAAAGTGACCCAAAATACACAAAAATGGAAACAGTTTAAAATGTAGTACTATTGTACAGGTGCTACAGATGTGTGCACACAGAGTTAGTTTGGGTCAGATTTGACCCGCTCATCCACTGAAATGGATTCTAGATCCACCAGTGTGGGTCACATCCAGGAAAAAGGTGGTTTTAGGGAATCTTTATGTGTATTTTTCATTTATCTAGACACTGTAAATAGATCTGTAGTTTAAACCTGGTATAGACACTAACTATGGGGGAATAAAGCCTGAACAGAACGTCAGGGTTAAGCTCAGCCTAAAGCTGAACACTTCGGTTAAGCTCAGCCTAAAGCTGAACACTTCACCAACAACAGTCCTGCTTTACAACCACGAGGAGTTCAGGGACCAGGACTTGATTAAAAAATTCAGATATATTCCTTTAGATGAAGCCTTTGAGTTGTAAACATTGTCTAGACGAGTCGTGTTGACATATCGGGAACAATGACACCAGTTTAATATTATGGGATGTTTGTGTGTTGGTTGATTTAATGCAAAAATTCAAGTTCAGTAGTAAATGAATTAAATTGACTCAATGACCTGATTTCTGGTGCTTATGCTCCCCGTTGTGAAGTAATAGTTGATCTAATATAATACTAAGTGGAGCGCAGCATCGTTTGTTGGGTGAACTTTATGTTTTTAGAAATTGTTAAACTGCTGCTCGTTTATTTCGTTTATTGGTTGCAGAGCGTTCTGCTGTCCTGTGTGTCGGTTCCTCCACTGTGCTGCTGGACTCTTTGTTCTGATGCAGGAATTAACGTTGGTCTGACGTTAACGTGACTGTTTCCAGAAACACAAACGTAAAAGCAGTCATTTGTGCTTCACAGAGAACGCTGAGCCGTGAGCGTCGCTGGTAAACAACAGCTTGGAGCAGATACTTCTTTGCTTGGCACAGTTTAATCTGAATGTTTTTTTATTTTCCAGAGATACAACACAACTGCCTCGAAAACAACGCGAAAAAGAAAAAGTTCAACGCTGTGTTTGTGTTTTTGTCTGAAGTGAAGTGACAGACTGCGAGGCTAACCGCTTCCTGTCTTTACACTAAGATGGGCTAATTACCGACCGGCTCCACACATCAGACGGATCAGCGTCTCGTCTACATCTCAGCAACAAAAAGCTCGATTTGGAAGCTTTACTTTCAAGCAAAAATGCAGCAAACATGTTGAGCACAAGTGTGACGTGAAAAACGACCATAAAACGCTTCAAACCGACGTCGGTGTTTAATCAGACACCAGGTGTTCACGTTATTGTGTCCACGCCTTTGTCTGGTTGAGGTTAGCGTCATACGTGTTCACCAGTTAAACATCACATTCGCTCCTCAGAACAAACCCGATTGTGCCGTCGCTGAAAATATCTCAACGTGACATCACACCATCTGTGTTTTACCCGTTTTCACGCCGTCGCCGCGTTCGGTCGGCCTGAGCTGGAGGTAAAGAGGAAACGACGAACCACAGCTAAAAATAGAGCCGCCACGACAACAACACTGGCTGGAGTCGCACAGTCTGCACTGAATTTAAATGGTGATGACGTCACTTTTCAGGAGCCAATCAGAGAGGACTTTCAATCTTGTCATTACGCTGAATTAAACAGGATGCGATCAGAGGCCGGCGATTAAAGCTTTACTCAGAACTCAGTGACTACTATTAAGATGATATGTCAGAGGACGATAGGAAACCAACGAGCCAACGGGGGAAGGAACGGACGTGTTGATGTGCTTACAGAGAATTAGCACACGAGTTGGCTTCATAGAAAACGTTTTAGTTCAGTCTCACCGCTGTGATCAGGTGATCTCAGGCTGTGATCAGGTGATCTCGGGCTGTGATCAGGTGATCTCGGGCTGTGATCAGGTGATCTCGGGCTGTGATCAGGTGATCTCGGGCTGTGATCAGGTGATCTCAGGCTGCAGCAGGCAGAAGACAACATGGACAGTGAGTGTAGAGCAGAGAGATGAAGTCAGCGGTTAACTGGTGAACACGAGGAGCTGAAGAGATGCAACAGCAGCAGGCTTATATTAAACATGTGTGTTGTTCTATCAGTGATACATGATGTACTACATATATTTTATTTTCATTGTTAGAATCACACAACATCTGCTCTGTCCTGTGGTTGTGGAACCTTCACTTGGGGGTCCCAGTACCCCACGTACGCTTGTGGTCGCCCACCGTGTCCTATAAATGGGTTTTTCCTGCCTTACCTGTTACCTGTGTGTTTCCTCATGTACATAATTTCACCTTTACTTTCCCGGTTCTGATATGTTGTTCCATCATTTAATTTCTGCAGCGGTACGGCGGATTTTGTGCACGTTTTTGGAGATCGGCTCACATCGCAGCAGAGAAACCAGCGGTTACAGAGACACACATCTCCTGGAGACCGAAGCAGAGCAAATCCTGGACTGGTGCTCATCAGGAGGCCACAAATAAATAATCCATGAAGAGGCTGGATCACCAACTGGCCAAGCAGCAGGTTTACGTCATTTAGGTCCTCATAATATTTATTTTTGTATTTTTTGCAAAAACTGCAGCACATTTCAGTTTGTCTCTTCTGTGTGAAAATCTAGATTATCCTGATGTAATTTGTGGCAGAGATCGATTTAAGAACGTTCTTCTGGGATTAAATGAGACCAGAAGCACAGTAAAGGCTGCAGACAAGCATTTGGTTTTTTTGCATTTCATCTGACAGTTATTCTTCTTAATTGGATTCAGTTGTGCATAAATATAAATCATCATCATTACTCTGATCAACTGTTTCACAAATTAACGTATTTAAATAAACTGTCTTTTATTTTCAGTCAAAACTCCCCAAATTTAGAGTTTTATGCTTAAAACCAAATGTCCACCAGCTTGTTTTTGTTCATTTACTTGGATTCTGTCTACATAGTGAGACCTGTACGTCCGGCGCCGGTCAGTCGGGGTCCAGCTTCACCTTCACACGACCTAAATAAAGTGTTTGTCTGCAACTTAAAAGTGTGAACAAGTTCACAACCTGCATGAACTCCTGACGGCTTCTCAGATATCTTTCTGATCCATCTTTGTCTGGAGGCCTCGGGGAGCTCGGCGCCCTCGGTGGCTCGCATCATCTGCTGCGTGTCACAACGCTGCAGCCATGACGGGGGTCTGCCCTGCCCCCCGTGCACACCTGAGGGGCTTACAGTTGGCAGCCAGCACTCCTCACCTGACAGGCTTCCAGGAAAGAAACCACTTGGCTGCCAGCAGAAATAGCTTCTTCCTATTTGGGGGTCGGCCCCCAGTCAAGATGAGGGAAGCTTGGCTCTTTAAGAGTTGGGCCAATTCCCAGACACACTAGCAGCTCATGCCACAGGGCCCTTTGATTCTGGGCTCTCGATCAGTCACTCTAAATACAGCTCTGTGCTCTTTCCAATGGATAGACAGGCTTTAATTTTTATTAAACAGCTTGATATGCAATGTCTACTTTACACGCGGCGTGATGCGGCCGCGTGTAGTTAAGTGGCGGGAACATGTTGTCAGCCGGCGTTAGGTTAGAGGACGGATCCTGAAAGGCCACCGCCGCCTCACGCTCCGGGTTTGAAGCTAAAACAAGCTGATTAGTCGGTCAGTTGATCAGCGGATAAAGAACATTCTCCGGTATTTGCTGCTTCTCCTACATATCTGACAGTCAGCTCTGGGCTTCGTGCTGCTGCTGTCCAACGTGGGCACCGTGCAGATGTCACCCGGGCCCTGGGAAACCGAACATTTGTCTCATTTTTCTGACATTTTATAAATCCAATGATTAATCATTTGACTGAGAAAGATGTCAGCTGATTCATCAACAATGAAAATCATCATGTTTTCTGAGTTGCATGCTGATGTCGCTGCGGCTCTGCTGTTCGTCCTCCTCCTGCTCGGCTCCGTCTCAGCACACATTTGCATGCGTGCATACATTCTACATACGTAATGTGCAGTTGAGCGCATCCTTCCCGCAGGTGTGGCCGCTTTCCTTTTGATGAAGGGAAAGCAAACTGATTAGCAGGTCCAGGTAACATCAGAGCAGCAGTTCCCGCCAGTGGCTGTGTGATTAAGTCTCAGGGAGCCGGGTAATGAAGGGACCGGCCGGCGGATGCCTTCACGCCTCCTCCCCCCACACTTCCTTCCACTCGTCCTCCATCGAGCAGCGCTGGAGCTCAGCCCGAGCCCAGGACAGGCGGTGGGGTGGAGCACGAATACCAGCACACACATGTGAGCTGTGTGCTTCATGCTTGTTGTGTGTAAACGCCGTCTTCCTCTTTGTGACGGGATCCAAACATACATGTCATCACTCCACCGTGCACACGCAAAAGACTTTAGGAATCTGTACATCAGCTTTGTCCACAACAAACCGACAGAACAACAGCCCCGTCCTCCATCCCTCCACTGGAGCTAAACACAGCAAAGTAAGTCGTTTGCACATTTCACTTCCAAGCAGATTTAATAGAGTAACGACCAAAAACAACGGCTCCGTAAATCAGCAACGAGCCAACACAAAAAAAAAACAAGAGGAGAAAACAATCCCACAAATCTTACTCTGCAGCCGCACCGAATTCCTCAATCAAGCCAAAAATCAGCATTAAAAGCTCTTTAAAATACTGTTGATGGCTTTTGGTTACAGGCAGTCCCCGTTCTCGTGCCTGGCAATGGTCTTTTATGGCGAGGGACCTAATACAAGATTTCTGTTCTAGTGCAAACACAGTGGCCATGGGCACCAAGGAACAGCTGCCGTATAATTGAATTAACATTCGCCTTCTGCTCCGGCACTCAGCGCTGTGCTGAAAACTCATACACATCCCTCCACGAGCTCCATCAACCTGCCCATGAATATGCATGTTTCTGGTGATAAATATGCGTTCTGTGTCTAATGTTTGTGGAGTTGCCTATACGGCGGATAAAGAGCTATACGCTGACTATCTGGGGAGGGTGACACCGTATACATCAAGTCCGTTGATCATTTTTAGTGCCACGGGCCCTCTGAGGCCCAGAGCTGCGGCGCCGGTCGGTCTGATTCCAGGTCCAACAGAGACATCTAGTGGATCGTCTGCTAACATGTGAGGAGTCCTGCTGATGCACAAAAGGCCTCCACACAACCTCACAGCTCCCTGATTTACTGGTCAACATGTAAACCTGAAAACAGCCACTGAGACCAGACACCGAGGCCGGAATACGACATCAAACCGTCCACACAGCAGTCACAAAGACCGGCTTCATGTCCAGACTTCACACACGATAATGCTGCTGTTTTTCTTTTTAAGGTTCTTTCATGAAATCTAACTATTCCAACATTATCGCTATAACTGGAGTAAAAACAGTGTACTACAAGGGTCAAGCCAGTTGATTTTACATGTTTATGTTAATTTCTTTAAAGCAACAACCTGGATTTGAAGGTTTAAACCAGGGGTGTCCAGTCCTGGTCCTGGAGGACCACAGTCCTGCATGTTCTAGATGTTTCCTTCTTCCAACACACCTGATTCAAGTGATCAGGATGGTTATCAGACTTCTGCAGAGCTTGATGATGAGCTGATCATTTGAACCAGGTGTGTTGGGGAAACATCTAAAACATGCAGGACTGTGGCCCTCCAGGACCAGGACTGGACACCCCTGGTTTAAAGTCTGCATGAGGAGGGACTGGTGTGGGAACAGATTTTCAAACTTTCTCCTCACACCAGGACAAGCTGACACAGGAGGCTTCCTGTCATTTCACTCCGTCTCAGACTTTATTCAGACTTTATGATGTTTGTTATTTGGGTCATTTAATTTCATCCAAAACTATTTTGGGTGAAATTAAAGTTTGTAAGATTTTCAGACCTGGGATGTTTTTTTTGTATTTTCATCCTCTGGGGTTTAATATCTCCAGAAATAAAACTACCAGAGTCATGAAACTAGACAAGGGCACAGACAGAAGAGCTCAGAGCAGATTCAAATGATTAAATACCTCCAGCAGACATAGACCCTCTACCTGAGCTCCAGGACCAGGACCAGTCCTCCACCTCCTCCCTGTCCTCCAGACATAGACCCTCTACCTGAGCTCCAGGACCAGGACCAGTCCTCCACCTCCTCCCTGTCCTCCATCTCTACACCATCTACCTTCACACGTCTCGTGCGCGCAGCAACGCGTCCGGAAGTTGGAGGAAACTCGGACTCACCACGGACCGCTCCTCCATCAGCCTCCATGGGGGACCGTCCAGCCCGGCTCCAGATCTCCTCCACGCCGACCAGCCGGATCCACACCGAGGCCCCGGAGACGAGGAGCCCAGCGTCGCTCCAGAACCGCCGCTCACCGCGTCGCTCGTCCCGCAGAGACGCCTCCGACCAGAACTCCTCTCTCCGTCCTCCATCAGACTCCTCATCCGGTCCCAGCTCCGACCAGGGAGGCTCTACTCAGGAGGACCAGGACGGAACCGGTCCCTCCTCAACTTCCGCTTCAGGCGAGCGTCCAGAGAAGCGACTCGGTCCCGCCGAACCCGGAAACGATCCTCCAGCCATGTTCCTCCACACGAACCCTCCGACCGGACCGTCTGGGTCTTCAGGAAGCAGGAGCAGAAAGACTTCATCTGTCACTGCTGACAACAAAGTCAGACCAGTCCAACTGCTGACAAAGTCCCGCAGCCTAGATCACGTGACCACAACAAGCCTCCATCAGGTGGACAAGGCGCGCCATAACGTGACGTCATCCCGCTACCTGTAGCCCCGCCCATTTCATTAGACCCCTTAGATACCTGAAGCAGAGCAACCTGCAGAGAAGCTGACTGATTCTCTTAATGCAACCCAACAGTTCTCCTGACGACGTTCCTCCACATGAAACCAGATCCTCGCTGGTCTTCACAGAACTTAAGAGAACATCTTCACCTGCCACCTCACTGACCACAAAGCTGAACTATTTCAGCTGCTGACAAACTCCTGGAGCTTTCAGCTCATGATGACCCAAAACAATCCTGACTGTACACCTGACCATGACATCACCACGCTCTCAGTAGCTCCACCTGGGTTGCCAGGTGTGATTCATCCTATCCACCAGCTACCTGTTCCCAGCTCCACCTGCACAGCCATTTCTGACCATGGGTTACCAACTCACCTGTCCTTCCCCACAGCCTCTTCCCTTCAGGTCTCTCCCTCTCTATCAGCACTGGGTTGCCAGTTCCTGTCCTCTACTAAGACAAGCTGTCACCAGGCTGCCAGCTTTTAGTCCAAGAGTTCAACAACATCCTGACTCTAACTCTCAACATGGCCCTCCATCCTGGTGACACAGGCGTCCATCATACTTCCATCCAGTTCACTTCCAACAGTTCATCTTCTAGGATATGTATCGTTGCCCCTTTTCAGCAACAGCAAGTCTCCCAGGAGGCATCACCACGTCCCAGCCTCTAGCTGGCATCTAGAACCAACGTTTGTTTGGGCCGTCCTTTGTTCCTGTGACGCACAGAGTTCATTGCAACACTGACTCACAAGTTGAGTTCAATCCCCACTGCCATGCTACAGAGATGCTTCCACATCCTGTATCTGACCTTCCTGCATCTCTGAAGACTGCCTGGTCTGTTCACTCAAAGGAAGTCAAACCAGTCCAGCTGGTAATCCAGCACCCATCATGTACCCCAAACTAGATTCACAGCCAAGTCCTTAGAAACCCGTAGAACACCGTATACATCTAAGTCACCACCAGCACAACGCTCACTCACATCCAACAACGAATCCAGCTCCAGTTTGCTGGTGTGGTCCGAACTGGCAAATTTGTTATTTGGCTGAAATTGAAAGTTTTTCAGGTTTTCGTGACTTTTTGTCTTTTCATCTCCAGGGTTTAATATCTCCAGAAATATAACCAGCCATGAAATTCGGTGAGGGCTCAGACAAAGTATGTGTTGAGCAGAATAAAATGAATAAATGGGTCCAGTAGACGCCAACGTTTTGAATTAACGCCTCTTGAACGTGGAGAAAGCTTTTAAAATGAGGGTGGTAGATAGAAAGATATATGAATAGATCCACATTTTCTACTGAAAGTTCAATCTGTGATGAACGCTTCAGCAACTTCTGAGGCCTCTAACGCCAATAGAGTTTGATATGTGGGCAGTAAGCCAAGGTTTCAGTTTGTCTGCTGTGTTTACATCCCATAATAGTGACGTGGACTCACTGGTAGGACAACAACTGGTCTGCATGTACAGCATGTATGACCACTACATGAAATCCAACGACGTATGAGGCTTGTTTTACCTGAATGACACTTGAATGAACACTGAACAGAGACACTGATGATCACTGAGCACATGACAATAAATCTCATGTGTGTTGAAACACATCATTACAAGTGAAGCAGGAGATCAAACAATGCAAAACAGTCCCGGTTCTTCCATGGATTTATGTTTCAGGGTTTCGACTCTCTTCTCATTGAGTCTCCATTTAAAGCTCAAGCACAAAGAATGAACAAACAGGCCTCAGGTGCTCCAGGTGGAAGCTCACCAATCAGACAGGAGCACCGGGTGACTAACGAGGACTGAACCAACCACCATGCATCTTGAAAAGAGCTCCCAGCTCATGGTTGCTGCTGTCTTGTTGTCTCACTAACCCTTCGTGAGGCTAATTCCTTGTGTGTGCGAGCTTTTCTGATTCTGATTAATAAATAACGTTAAAAGAATTCTATCGTAACTTTATCTTGAATCGATAACACCGAGATCAGCGCCTATTTCTGGAGTCTCCATGTTCTCCCCGTGCAGCGTGGGTTCTCTCCGGGTTCTCCAGCTTCCTCCCACAGTCCAGAAACATGCTGAGGTTAATTGGTGATTGTAAATTGTCCGTAGGTGTGAATGTGAGTGTGCTTGGTTGTCTGTCTCTAAGTGTAGCCCTGTGATAGACTGGTTACCTGTCCAGGTGAACCTGCCTTCACCCTGAGTCAGCTGGGATAGGCTCCGCCCCCCATGACCCTAGTGAGGATGAAGGTGTAGAGATGATGGATGATTCCATGTTGAAAAGCAATAAAAATGAAACATTTCCAAGGGGCTGAATAGTTTTGTTTTGTTTTGTTTTTTATAAATAAGCTTAACAATATTTGCTTTTATAATAATAATAATAAGACGAAGCAGAAATGAAGACAGGCAGACATGATCTGAGCCCTTTGAGTCCAGATTTATTGATACGGCTGTGCAGTCACAGAGCATGGTGGCACACACGGCCGCCTGGCCGGCACGGGACAGTGACACACACATGCATGCACATACATGCACTCACACACACGCACACATGCACACACACACACACACACACACACACACACACCCATTCACTCTCAGTCATTCTGTCTATTCAGGGATGTAGTGGAGGGTAAAATGTAAAATAAGGCGGCTATTAATGTGTCAGTCCACCTCTCTGCTTGGTTTGTTAAAAATGTTTTACCCACTTTTTTTTTTGTGTGATTTCACCGTCGTAATATGTCTGCTGCCGTTTTATAGGAGCACACACATCAGTGGTGTGTTTAAAACACACAGCTGGATGTAAAGTGAACTGTTCAGCCGGATACGGTCCACTGCATCACTTTGTCTCTTTCTCACAAACATTCATCTCATCAGACAGAGCAGGTCACAGTGAGGAGATCAGAAATGCACATTAAGTATTTTGTGGTAGTTTCACACACACACACACACACACACACACACACACTGACACACACACACATGTGCACACACACTCACACACGCTGTACATCCGTCTAACCTCAGTCACTAGAACAGTTTGAGATCAGTCATTATACGGTGATTGAGACTAAACAAGGAAACAAAGCTTCAAACAAACAACATAGTTTCAGAGTAACGTTACAAAACACCGTGTTTAGAAGTCTTTACATGTGGTGAGTACAGCTATGCGTCTTACGGTTGGTATAAACTCCTGTTAAATATTCACACAGTAGCAAGTGGAAGGTAGAGCGAACTACATGACTGTACATGTGTTGGTCCCTCGGTACACATTCTGCTTCACCAAGTGTCAGGCAGCCTGTCTGGAGGACGCGCTAAGATGGAAATCTAATCAGCGAAGATCGTTACAGTTTTGAGTCACTTTTCTGACTTCAGAGCTGGTGGAGGAAAACATATTGAATGGACACACAGAGGAGAGGCCAAATAAAAAAAAGAAAAGAAAAGAAAACTCTTCCAACATGTTGAAGACAAACTTCTGGACGATGCTTCCTCTGAGTAAACCGACGAGGATCAAACGGTTCAATGAAACGAAGAAAACACACACTACACAGCACAGAACAGCTAGAAAATAGATCTTCCTAAAGGAAAGAGAGCAAAATATACCATTAAAAATACTATACTTCTGCAACATCGAACTGCTGAGACTCTCCAACGCCGTCTCCTCAGACTACTCAGTGTGAAACGGTGTTGGAAGATATTGACTGGTTTGTTTGACTGTGCCTGGATCAGCACAGATTCAAATGACATCACAAAATTGGTTTTCCTACAGGCGAGAGGCGTACAATGGAAAGTAGAGATAGAGGCACACATTCAGTCGGCGGAGTTAATAACCACTGACTGTACATTTTAGGTAGAAGGTAGCATGTGGTGACGCTGGATGATGAACTGCTATGTCCCTCCGTGGTGTGAATGAATCACAGCTAAAAAACTGGAGTGCTGAAACAGAATGGCTTAAAAAGAACATTTCTACGACTTTATGTGATCTGTTGGTGTTTACCCTCCTAGAATCCCTCATATACTATAAATATCCATATTTATATAGCAGTTTACACGTGTATGATAGACTTACTAGCTTAGAATATACCAAGGATTTGATCTTGGCACAATAAATTTTGTGACTTTCATATCAAAGAACACAAGGAAAACAAAACCAAAGCGCACAGTTTTAGGAAAAAACGTCTCCGTCGTTATGCAAATACTGCCGAAATGCTTCTTTTCTTTTCTTCCGTGTACACATATTAAGTATATAGTAAAAGCTGAACCGGCATGGCGGTGGCTCAGTATGTTACATATGCACAGTAAGCAATATTTGCATCGTCTATACACAACGTTTACAAGCCTTGAAAAACCTGGCGAACGACCAAGAAGCAGATACAGTTTGGACTCGTAGCCTCATCACAGAAAGCGTGATGGGTTCGGTTGGCTAATAAGCGTACGCCGTGAACACGTTGCTTAAACATCACACCGACAACCTAGAAGGTGAAGCTGCTGCGAAAAGAAAAATTTTAAAAAACGTACATTTTTTTTCTCTAATTCAGCGACAGTGTTGACTCTTTGCTACAGCTCAAATACACGTAAGAAGGCATCAAGAAGAAGACATACAGTGTGTGAGGATATTAGACACATCTAGTGCATGATTCATACAGGACATAAAAAACAAAACAGGTAAACAAAGAGATATTATATGTTACAAAACGTGAATGCATTTGCGAGTGTGATATGTCTGAGATGCAAAAGCTGCATTCTAATTTTTGGACATGTTTTTTCCACTACAGGTATCTTACACTATATCCAAAACCATGGATAGATTTCTACTCCTCTTCGGATACGTACATGTACAAACGTTTAATATATACAGTAAAGAGGACAAAAAAACGCACACAAAAAGAACAATATGTACCACAAGGAACACAATTAGAATTGCACAGTGTCTGAGGAAAGCACAGAGAAAGTAAACAGGGAGGAAAACCAGCCACGACTGGCGGCAAAGACGTTGTTGTAGAAACGAACGCTCTCATCAGGAGCTCCCGAAGCACAGACACACAAAACTTTCCTACATAAGAGCAAGTGGTGCTAAATCAGTGGTAGTAAATTTAACCCTGGCGTCCTGCACAAGTGTCCATGTGTCGAACGAGCTGTAAAAGTCTATCCTGCTTTTACGTACTCACAATAAACCACTGCAACACAAAAACCTCGTGTCTTCCAGCTCACCAGACTAATGAATCTAACAGCAGAGGGGGAAGCAGGACAAGCGCTACCGTGGTCGAGTTACAACTAACGAACAGCAGCAGTCGATCGGAGGCTCGTCTTCGCCCTCCGCTGCTGTCGCTTTAAGGTCATTACGTGTTGCCCACAGCGAGCAGGAAGGGAGGAGTAATGCACACGGCTCTGCACGCCAGAGCCTGGAAGTAGAAACATGGTAGAAACAAAAGTAAGAACAGCTGATCAGAGTGAAGACAGAAGGAAGCAAAGGTGTCAGTCTGTTGGTGTCCTGCAGAGGGCGGCACAGTCCAACCAACGGCCCTCCCTCCGGCGCCGGTCCGACGCGTTCACACAGGTTGTAAAAGCAGGTTCAGGTTGAGAGAGTTGCAGCAGCAGTTGGGACAGAGTGATGTTCTCCTACTCCATCACGACCTCTGCAGTGGAGAAACAGGACAGAAATACAACAACTGTTCAGCAGATTGTCTCTGATCAAGAGTACAGTCCCTGTTTCACACCATCAGTAGACTGTCTGGTTGTAAAGTTAAAGCCCACACCTCCTACAGTGTGAACAAAAGCTGACATGCATGTAAAGACGGTGTCTATCACAGCAACGGTGAGCTTCCACTGACTCCCAGAACTCTCAGATGTCCATGATGGAGGGATTGAAGCACATTAGTCTAAACAATCGTGCTCTTTGTTTCTCATATGAATCTGTTACAGGTCATTTGGAGAGTCATTTTGAAAACACACACAGCAACGCAGGTTAAATGTCCCTCAGCCATCTGCTCTTGGTCGCCATCCACAAGCTTCTGGTTCATCTTTCACCACTGGACTTAACAGAAGTAATGCAGTTTAACTAAATGTGTTGCTGTTCTGACTTGTTTCTTCATCAGTCCACTGGTTCCTGATGGAGCTTAGGTCAGGACTTTGGGGAGACCAGTCTAGAACCTTCATCCAGCCTGATGGAACCATTTCTTCACCACTTTGATGTGTGTTTGGGCTCATTGTCTGGTTGGAACATCCAACTGGGTCCAAGATCAACCTTCTGCTGATGGTTTCAGGTTTTCCTGAACAACCTGGAGGTGATCCTCCTTCTTCATTGGTCCACCGACTTTGTGTAAAGCTCCAGGTCCACTGGCAGCAGAACAGAACCAGAGCATGATGCTGCCACCTCCATGCTGGATGGTAGGTTTGGTGTTCTTAGGGTTAAAGGCCTCACCTTCTCTCCTCCAGACATGGTTCTGCTCAGTGTTTGTTCCATCTGAGCAGAACGTTCCTCCAGAAGGCCTTTTCTTTGTCCATGTGACCAGCAGCAGACTTCAGTGGAGCTTCAAGGTTCTGCTTCTAGAGGAAGAACTTCCTTCTCCATCAGCCTCTCAGCTCATGTTGATGTCAGACCCTGTGGACACTGACAGCTGTGTTCCAGCAGCTTCTGGTCCATCCAGAGCTGCTTCCTGCTGGTTCCTGGTTGACTCTTGACCATCCTGACCAGTCGTCTCTCAGCAGCAGCTGCTAGTTTGTGTTTCCTTCCTGATGGTGGCAGTAACACAACTGGACCATGAACTTTATGCTCAAATAGTTGTTTGCACAGACGATTTTGGGATCTGAAGCATTTTTAAAATGACTTTAATGACTTGTTAAGTCAGCGATGTGCTGGTTCAGGTCTCCACTCAGCTCCTCAGACTTCACACTCTAGTGTTTGTGTCTGATGAGTGGATCAGATGGTTCCAGTTGAAGCTGGAGCCAAATTTAAACCTCTCATGAGATGTGAGGAGGTCAACTTTCTACATCACTAAAACTGATCATTCAAGTTGCTGTGTGCACATTTTTGACTCAGCAGATTTTGTTATATTTCCAAAAGCTCTCCGCCTCCAGGAAGACTTTCTTGTTTTTCAATCTTTAAATGTGATTTTGAAGAAATATCACAACTTAAGGCTGAGACATGGTCAGAGTTTCTCCTACACGAGGAGTTCAGAAAGGACCAGAAACATGAAAACCCAACATTTCTCTCTGAATGATCAATTAGGTAAGTTTATGTTCACGATAACGCTCATGTCAGCCGACAGGTTTGGGGGTTAGGAGGGTTAAAGGTGACGTAGGGACAGTAGAGGACAACACTGCCTCCCATAAGGTAATGAAACAGATATTTCAGTGTAATCTTCTGTCAGTTGCTTTAGACGGCAGGATCAAACTCACCATCGACTCCTTTGTTCTTGTTTTCTTCACCGTCTGGAGATTCGGCCCCTTCTGATAACTCTCCTGAAAAACCAGAGCAGTTGCGTCACTTGTCAGCTGATGCCTCGACTGAAAAGCACACACAAGTCACAAAGCATCCTCCTGGAGCTTTTCAAGTTCGACTCGGTTTACAACTGGGAAGTCTATTTCAAACTCTAACGGAGACGTGGAGGAAAGGCGCACGGACTGATGCACCACGCTCCCGTCTTTGGCTTTAGGAAGTCACAACAGGTATTTTTGTCTGACTTTGAAGTGCTGAACTGAGAAAATTATTTGCAGATCATTTGATAATAGAAGGAAGCTGCAGCCTTACAAAACAAGGCCTCATCTAGCTAGAGCTTGACTAATATTGAATAAAAATGTGTATTAGATGCACTGAGGTGAGATCATTTGTCAGGTGAACTGGCTGGAACAGTTTGGAGATGCTGCAAATCGAAGCTGTTTCACTCAACAGACAGAATAACAGAAACGTTCAGTGCGGCGTTAGCGTCACTCTGCAGGTCAGTAAACTGTATTTATGTGTCGCACATGCAGACAAGCAGCCGTATGTCACACAAACAGGCGGTGCTGATGGATGTACCGTTGTGAAGGAGGGGATTCCTGTGCGTGGCGCCCCCAGGCTGCGTTCCCTGCTCTGCTTCCCCTGTGTTACCATCTGCTGATCTGCTGACCTCTGCCGACTCGGGCGCCTCCCCCTCCAGGTCGTCCTCCTTCGGGTCGGGCTCGTCGGGTTCAGTGTGGACCTCCTGGGGCTCCATCACCTCCTCCTGCTGCGCTCCCTCCTCCGCTTCCTTTTTAGCTCGCTCCTCCGCCTCTGAGGTTAAAACGGAGCACGGAGGCAAATCAGCCAGTCTGAGAGGATGAACTTCTTACTTTAGCTCGGCAGGCTGTTGGTTTGGTGTCTGACACTTGAACCAGCACTAACAGTCTGTGGCCACCGGGGGGCAGCTGAAACAAGCTGTAAACACAAGTCCACCTTCAAACTGGTAGAATAAAGTTATTATTACATCCAGGAGCTTCAGAGAGACGCTGCCATTCTTCATCTCTTTATATGATTCATGATGCAAATTCTCCTGTAGCTCTGGTTTTGGTCTCCACCAACACAAACAGCTCAGCGCTTTACTACAGTCACCAGTTAGCTGCAAACTTATTGTGTCTGTTTTTGAAAAGCAAAAGCAACGTGTGGAACAGACTAAAACTTGAGTGATACTTCTGTGCAGGTTCATTTCTATGTGTGACCAACACGTGATCCAGTGTTTATGAAAACAGAATCATTATGAGTATTTACAGCAGCATGTTGCTCAGCCTCTAGTCTGTACACTTGGCTTTTATTTATTTCCTGCTTGCTGAGTATTTATTTGAATAAAACCAGCCATCCAATCACAGCGTAGAGGGGGCGGGGCAAAGCGACCTACTGCAGAACAACAGCTGAACAGAACCGAAGAAGTCACTGCGTCTGCTCTGTGAGCGTCCGGGTCAGGACCAGACGACACCCCGCATCACTAACAGCCGATATAAAGTAATGCTTAAAGGAACACTTTGTTCACCGGCGGCTCGTCGCTCATTTCAGTCGGGGGTGCAACTCATTACCGTCACCAATATCACGTATCATAGCAACCAAAGAGTCTCCGCTGACATGAAGCTGCCTCCAACGGGCGCTGAAGGGCAGTTTCCAGCTGGAGGCAGCAGCTTTAGTGCCTGATCAGTGTTAGATAGATGGTTAATGAGACCTGGGCTTTGGTAGGTTTATTCTGTTGACCTGCTAATAAATCTGAATTCTCTCTGGCAGGTTGTCTGAAGTCAATCATTAATCCCCAAATGCTCCATCAACTCTCCAAGTGCAATGTTAATAAACTATCAATATTTAATGAACTCAGGAGCTGATAAGTGGAGAACATGAACCCAGGAATGATGCTGTTCTTTATACTGACTTCCAACTGATGCATAAAGCACAAGTAAATCACACATTAACATTTAATAAAGCCAGTTATGTGCAGATTACAAACCCTGATGAGAAAGTGGCGCCGACATGATTAAACGCATTCAATAAATGCTGATCAGCAGCGGTGGATTTTATATAATGAATCCAAACAGACTATTTCCCACCGATGCCAGACGTATGCGGGTCGGCTGAAATCCCCACGAGCTCAGAGCATCGCAGCATTACAGCCCATTTTCTCCACTCTGCTGGATTTCATGATCTGTTCGGACAGATCGGTTCCGTCGCGGCCTCCAGTTTTACAGGATGTAGCGTACCTTTAGCGGCCTGGGCTTTCCACCGCTCCCTGTTCTGGTACACCTCTTCGTTCCACAGCGCCTTGAAGTTCTTCATGTCCACCGTCAGCAGGGAGCTCTGGCCTGACGAGCTGCTGTCAGAGCCCATGCTCTTGACGCTGTGCCGCTTGGCTTCATCTGAGCTAATACTGTTCAGACTGGACAGTTAACAAAAAAAAAGAAGACGATGGGAGACAGGAGTTAGGACTGATGGTTCATGCAGGCAGCTCGGTGAGGCTGAAGTGAGACAGCAAACCCTCCGACTCGACTCACATCACAGCTGTGTCACTTCATGAGGGATGGAAACGGTGTGAAATAAGAAATATCACTTTAGCAAACCATAAACTTGTGTGAATCTACGCGGGCGGACGACTGCAATCACTTCACGTCTGCAAACGTGCAATAAATAAACCGAGCAGCTGCAGGCGGCCTCCGACACATAAACCTGCAGACATTCAGAATCAGAAAGCTTTACTGTCACTGCACCAAGTCCTGGTTCACTTGTGCATCAATAAACACCAATAATAATCCCTCCCCGATCCGAGCTTTGTTTGTGTGCGAGATGTGGGGCAGGACAACCATTTTTATAAATCATGGAAGCTGCCGTGAGCTGTGGGTGATACCTGGAAATGTTTGCAGATACGTGGACTCCAGAACAGAATAGTGCTGAAAACTGCGTCTTATCTAATAACATTTTTAAGCTTTCATAGTTGCTCTTTCTGTAAAGCAACAACACCAACAACAACAACAACAACAACAAACTAGTCCCTTCACTTGATGGATGAGCTACACTGCTGGATGGCCCCACTTTACTGAGCAGGTACCAAACATTCTTTGAATCCTTCTCCTGAAACAACCATAAATGCCGTCACAGTCATGTGAAGCCGATCCACTGAGCTTTGGCTCAGTTTGGACCCAAAACGTAGAATTAAAAACACAAGCTTTCAGGTTCAGCTGCGTGTTGAAATGAAGCCAGACATCTGGATCGACTAGACGACTAGAAGGAGCTGAAGTGCTGTGAGGGAACATTTAGAGGAAGCCCACCAGCACACAGGTGTACTGTCTGAGGTTTCCAGTCTGTTAGCTTCGACTGGCGGCCCGCTGAGTGATGCTAATGACTGCTGTTAAGGAGAACAGGGAGGCTGATATTGATGTGCAGGTGCAACGGAAGAGCCAGACTCTCCGAGCGCTGTTTTGTTTTCCAATAAAGCTGCTTTACAAGACGCCGAGTTCAGACACACAACAAAGTTTTTTAATTATCTTCATCTGCATAGTTTGGGTTTCACCAACACGGCGGTAAGTGGAAGGCATTTTCTTATTTTCAAAGCCTGAGTGTGAGGCCAGAGGAGAAGTATTGAGCCAATTAATTAAACCAGTGGAGACAAAACCACTTCCCTTTGCATCTCAGGAGGCTACTGCGTATGCCGATCCGGCGCCGAGGCCCGTTTCTGATCAGGGACGGTGAGGTGAACTTGACTAGCATTTCTAAAATGTCAATTTCAGGGTGTGTGCCTCTGCCTGATGAAAAGTGGAAACATTTCCACGCACAGAAATGGATTACTCATGGGAGGCTCATCTGCTGTTCTCAGTGCTGCCATTAGATATGCTGCCGCTGCAGAGGAGCTGCTCAGGTTTAATCGTGTAATTGAGCGAGCAGTTACTCAGAAAGCTACGAGAGGTGAAAGGTAGAAAGCGGTAAATTTTCCATCTTTGATTAACCAGGCTGGTTGATTAAAATCCAGTCTGATTTGCATACAGTCACCCACTTCCATCTGCTCGCTGCTGCTACTGAGCAGAACAAAAACTCATCCCAAACTTCTCATCAGTCGGAGAAAAAGCTGCGGCTCACCTGGAGCGTCTAAAGCCGGCAAAGCCCGAATGTGAGGCCTCGTCGATGAGCGGCGTGACGATGCGCTCCATCATGTCGGTCAGCACGGTGAAGGTGGGCACCACGATGAAGTCTATGAACCCTGGAGACAAACACAACGTCAGCGTGTCTGCAGTGAAGGGTTAAGAAATGTTGAACACAAGAAGCACCGTGAACACTGCCGACAGCAAAACAAACAGTTCAATCAGACGTACCTGCAGGATGTGTGGACAAAGTAAGTCAAAGGGTTTGTTTTACATATTTGGACACCTGATCCTCTGAAAACACCTGAGCAGCTCACAGGAGGAAACTAAACATTTCACTCAATTAACACACCGCTGCCCATAAAGCTGGAATAAAACATGTGTTCACCTCTTCTCATGGACAGACTGTGATTTATTCCTGATAGATAAAGTGTGCATCTTCTCACAACTTTATCGATATCACAATATAATATATATCACAGTAAAAATCAAACCACAGTTCACTTTTACAAACTGTGTATTCAGGCTGACGCTAAACTGGAGGTACTGAACAACAGGATGAAGGGTTTTGTTGAACAGGAATCACATTCGAGGGGATTTCATGCATCAGAATGTCCAACATCACTCCTTAAATGTCACTAATACTGAGTCTGGTGTTCAGACATGGTGGCGTCCTGTCCACCAGCTGCTTAATGGTGTCAGTGGGCACCGGCTAACTGGGACTCAGTCTGTGACCACTGGACCTGGTCAGAGTGTTACTGATGTGTAGAAATAGAAATGAGAAGAGGAACGTGTGAGGAATTATTCCACCTTTATGGGTGTATTTTATTGTGGAAACAGGAAGTAAACCCATTGGAGGACAGCTCTGCCTCCTTCAGCACATAGCTTCACGTAGTTCTTCTCATCACTACTGCTGAGTGGAGGAGCTGCTCACCGATCTGGGACTGGGCCACCATCGTGGACTTCCTGTCGCACAGCGGAGAGAACGGCAGGCCCAGCTCGGCTTCCTTGTCGCCCTGGAAACACAACAGCATCCTCAGTCAAAACAGCTCCAGAACAACCCGCCGTCGCTCCTGGTGGCTCACACCTCGCCGTCCGGACCAACACTCACACTTCCAGGAACAGACTTGTGACTCGTCTGGGCCCCGCCCCGAGTGCTCCTGGGCCACGGACGTGTTTCATTTTCTCCTCCGATTTGTCACAAACGGATGAGATGTGGAGTCGGGAGGCAATGTTCTCTGGAAAAAGCCATTTATCGGCAATTCGTGTCCCGAGAGACAAAAGCCTCACGAAGGCAGCCACAATAACAACAGCAGCAGCGATAATGAGAACGACGAGGATTAATAACGGAGGAGATGAAAGCAGTGTGGCACGATTCAAATGTCTGTTCTTCTTGATGACACTGACAAATACACAGTTTATTATTTATAGCCAAACGCATTGTTTTACCAAAGAGGTCACGTCGGAGGTTCTGTTCCCGCCTGGTGCTTGTCAACACACTGAAGCGATAACTCACAAACACGTCGTCGTTTTATTCTAAATGTGCCGCTGCAGCTGTGTGAAAGAAACCTCAAGTAACTGGGACTGAATTAAAGGAAGAAATAGCTTCTGTTGACACGGCAGCCAGCCACAAATAAACCCTAAACACCGGCAGCACGGCCATAACAAGAGATGAATTGACTGGACTGCACCTCCAGACGTGTTTCATCCTTCAGCAATCATAAGAAGCTCTCAGGAAATACATCATCCCAGCAGCTGCTCGGGCGCAGCAGGTGTTTCCACAGGTGTAATTCTGAGGTCATGAATGAATGTCGATGTCAGCTTTTAAACCAGTTTGGCTGAAAGGTCCCTAAAGGGCTCAGAAAAACAAAAAGCCTGAAATTCCAGGAGAACCTCAACCCGTGTCAACCTGGACAGTTATATGTTCCCCAAAACTGCCTTGAAACTAAACTGAAACAGTTAGAATTCAAATATTTTAGTCCCAGTTAGAGTTAATAACATTTAACACCTGCTGACTAGTAGCCAATAATAATAGAACTGATTAAAAATATATGAACATGAGCCACGTACAGCGCTGAACAAATGTGTCAGACCTCCACCCAGTGTAGTTAAATTAACAGTATCGCTAATTACCACAATCACCTCTTAAGTGTCTGTAGTGGTTCATACACCAAAACGACTTTAAACATCTATGAAGCTTTTCAAAGCTTGTGAACGAGGACGACCTTCGTCTCTCACCTGCATCAGACTGTTTTTAGCGTCTTGTGGGATGTTTGATGTTTGGGTGCGTTTCATGTCGTGATCTGATGGTTTCTATGAGCTCTGTTGTGTTCTCCCTGTTCCTATGATCACTTATGATCAACTTTGTTTTTCATTTATTTCTTTTTATGTTTTTTAGTCTTTTTAAACTATTTTTTAAAAAGCTGCGGCGTTGTTTTGTTTTATTTCAGTCTTCGTGCCATCACGTACATGTGATTTATTTTACCGTCCTGACACAAATCTTGAGTTTCTGTTGGACTTTTTTCTCCACAGCCGATGTTTCGGATGTCATCGTGAAGGTTGTGCTGAATTATCCCACATTAAACCAGAAGCTTTCACACTCACGGAGGCAACCGAGGTATTTTAAGACCATAAACACCCAAATGCTGCAATTTCTGTCAAGAATCACGGTCCAGATAAATCTGAACTTGCTAGAATGATTCACGTGTTTTCAGATTTAATGCTTTTTCAGAGGAAATAATCATCGCTGACGTCGTAACTAAACATCAGCAGACTTATACCGGCTACAAGACAAACAAACAAACAAACATGGTGACACTAAATCATCTATTATTATCTATTATCTCCAAACCTTACAGCAGGATTATTCAAGAAAACAAAACTCTAGCTAATATTAACAGGAATACAACTCATTAATATTCTCCATTTTGTCCTCTGCATTCTACAAAAAGGTTCCAATATTCAGTCCACAGCCACTGAGACAAAGGGGACAAATGGATTTATCACAGTCGGGCTGCATGAGAGTGGATTAGCTCTGCTTATCTGAGCATCTAATAAATCTAATAAACAGTTGAGTGTTTATGCAGCCTTGTGCTGCTGAAAAGCTCTCCAGGTTCACATCCACTGGACCGGACCTGGACTGACCGTGAGCTGCCGGGAGGATCCACTCACCTGTCTGAAGAACTCCTCCAGCAGGGAGGTGGTCCAGCGGTGGTGGAGGTCCCAGCTCTTGGCCGGATGGCTGATGTCGGCCGTGTGCAGCAGCAGGGACAGCGCCTTGGGCTTATCGATGCTGAGACAGAAAACAGATAAACAACCGTAAAAACCCAGCATGCCAGAGGGTGTTAGCTGTTTTAGTTTTCTGAGCGGGTCCAGTCCAGCGAGCTGCTTCCGTGGTTTTACACTGACAGACATCAGGTTCAGTGACTTAACAACACATAAGACAGGACTGGTGCAGCTGGTTTGGTCTGTATCTGTCGAGTTCAGCCACTGGTTAGCACAAAAACAAACACAACTACATTATAAAAACACATTCCACACAAATGCACAGCAAGGTTATTGAAAAATACCAGCCGGGGGGAAGGATGCCAGACCGCGTCCCTGAAGACACGAGGTCATAACAAAGGAACGGGAAAAATGTGGCATGGCCGTAAATGTCTCTGCAGCAATCTGCCCACGACGACCGGCGGTCTGAGCGAGATGGAAAAGCCCAGGAGGTGGCAAAGCTTTTCCTTGAGCAGCTCACTCAGATACTCAGGCTGCACATCCGGACCCCCGTTACTTTGGGTTTGATTTGAAGCCAGCCAGTACGGACCAAACAGAAACCATCAAACCAGGCCAAGACAAAAATAATCAACAAATAAAACACTACGGGAGGTTAAGATCTCGCAGGATATGACCTTCAGAGAAGATGTCGTGAGTAAACATCAGTGACAACATTAAAAGCGCTGACAGCTGAGGTCAGTAACATCGATTCTCGTCTCTTCTGTTGGGTCCTGGTGTCTCGACGTGCACCGTCCACCTGGCAGCAGCTCGTCTTGGTGACAGTGGCCTCCTGCAGCGGAACAAAGCCGCTCAGGTCAACAGGACGAAGAGCCCAAGGTGTGGGCGTGGCTTCCAAACTTCCCAGAATCAAACATTGACAGGATGCACAGGACGGCCCAGTGTCCCGGTTCTGGACACCTTCAGAGCTCCTGCGTCCTGTTTTGGTAACACGAGGAAGGCGACTGGTTTTAATGTTGTGGCTGCAGATTGTCTGATCGTAAACACAGACGCATGAAGAAAACAACAGATCAGGACTGATGAGACTGAATGTCTTAGATGTGAGGTTGCTCAGACAGAAGACATCTGACAGAGCAGAACAACAGCCGCTCAGCAGCGAGTGTTTCTAGCAGCAGGACAGCGTACGTGGGAATATCTCAAAATAAACCGCAGTTTGTGTGTATTTATGGTATTAAAGTAGGATGTGAGCCGCTGAGGTTCACTTGGGATCAATTCACTGCCTTTTCTCTTTTTTTTCGTGGGACTTTTTTTCACCATTTGAGCCTGAATCTACCGGAGATCCCCGTAAAACTGTCAAAAAGACAAACCCAGTGCTTAAATATACATGCACCTCTTTGAGTATGTGCAAAACACAGAAACACCTCCATCCAAAAGAAGAGGAGGACACCAGCCTGCTCTGGTCGTGCTGCCTCCATTAGACTAATCTCTGCTCTTCACCGGACCACAGCGTGAGGATGCATGAAAGCAGACGTCACCTGATAACCATATCACCGTATCACCTTTAATGGACTGAAACGGACGGACGGAGACCGACCAGGCAGACAGAGAAGCCCACGTGCACACCGAACAAGGTCAAACGGAGGTGAGAAGGACGAGCTCGCTCCTCCCGTCGTCCCATTTGTGGCAGATTGGGTCTTAAAAGTGCACTCTAAGCAGGCCTGCAGCAGCCCGGTGTGGATTACTTCACATTAGAGTCCATTCAGCGGCGCGGCTCTATGCAGACTGCAATCTCTTATTTATGTGCACGTGTGTGTGATTGTGCACGACGCTGCAGCCTGACGATAACCTTGCAGTCAGCACCTTTTGTTCTGGAGGAACGCTCACGAGCACAGCAGCCGTGTTATTGTTGTTTCCACCTTATGGTATATACGGGGTATATAGGAAGTGACTTATCGCTGCATCAGTGCCTCCTGAGCAGCTCTCAGATTGTGATGAATGCTCGGTATTACCGCGGCGAACAAAAAACACAAACCCTGAAGGTCAAGCGGTTTCTTGCAGCTTCGTCCTGACGGCGCTGACTCATCACGTCGTACGATAGTTTGCTCGAGAGATTCTTTTTTATTTCTGTCGTGCGCCTGCGTGTGCGGCAGTTATCAGGAAGTTCTGTTAGGAAGCACTCAGAGATATGCAGACCACAACCATCCACAATACTGACGGAGCGGCGAGCTGGTGGAGCAACCGGCCACTTCTGTTTTATTCTTCAACTGCCACTGGAAGAATTTGAACTTGAAGAAGCTGCACTCTCTCTAGTTCTGATCATCAGATTCTGAAAACAAACATCAACATCCACCTCAGGATGAATAAGTTTCCATTTGCCCTCAAACTCATCTGTTTTTCTGAGAATTCAGCCACAAGCCTCCGTTCATTGATTCATCTGGCTGAAGAGGACGCAGCTCAGCGACTGAAACACTTCCAGTAAGAGAAAGTCAGACAGAATGAATCTACTTCTAGAGTAGAAACCAAGCAGCGATGAGCCACAGCGGTCCAGCAGCTCCAGGTAACAGCGGAGCTAAACCCTCGGCCACCAGAGCTTCTCGGTTCCTCCACTCTGAGCTCCACCACCTCCCCGTTACACCTTTCATGCTGTTTGTAGAAGTTAGGAAGGATGTTTTGGATGTTTACACCACATGGTTTCTAGAGTTCTAGAGTCTCTTGTGCATGTTGCAGATGCTGCCAGGCTGGAATGTGAGGACACTGAAGGTCAACCAGCAGCTCTGTGGTGCACCTTCAACCAGCTCTGTTTTGTGATGGAGCACACTGTCCTGCTGTGCTGCCGTTGGGAGGAGTTCCTACAACAACGTTCTGTGGGTGGTGTCTGTAGAACCCTGTAACCAGATGATCAGTGTCCTCCAGTGCGGTCGGTGAGGATGATCAGTGAACTCCAGGATGCTTCTGCACAACAATCTGAGTGGACGATGATCTAACTCTCCTAAACCAAACCTACACTGTCTTCTCTTCCTGAATAGTTTCCTTGTGTAACTCTCCACGTTTCCTCGTTCTGAACAGGAATGAGGAATTTAAACTGAATCCACCTTTTTATACCAAACCTGAGCAGCTCACTGGACTTCTCTGAGAAACTGATCCAGCATCACATTCAGCCACTAAAACTAATGTTTCTGTTCAGGAATGTGAGTAAATAATCTGACATCTGAATCAATAAATAATAATGAGCTTCACTAATAATAATCATATTTTAGCATCAAAACTATCGTTCTGGTCAAAGATCTTCTACATCCTGGTGTCTTCACCATCACAGAGACATAAGAGATGATGTTGGTAATGACCAAAGCTGATAATTTAGAGCAGCAGTGGCATTAACCTGACATCTAAATCATTTATTTATCACCGTACCTAGAAGTCTTTGAGTCCAGATCAGACTGTCTTGCCGTGTTTCTGATTCTCCTCACACTGCTGACACTCGACTATTTGGCTGCTGTGCAGATGATTTTAGATTTCTTTAACAAAATTTCAAAGCTCAGCCAAACTTATGACTGTAGTTTCTAAGAAAGTATTCATATTAAAGAATAGTAGCAGCAGTAAAGACAATAAAGCACTTTTACCCACTCGTCAGCTGTAGCAGCGCTGCAGCGTGCCAGCAAACCGAACAGCAAACCGAACAGCAAACCGAACAGCAAACCTTCCAGCAGTCTCTGGTGCCGGCTGTGTTTCAGCACAGTGTGCAGATAAATCCCTCCCTGCCAAATGACTCCACCGTAGCTCTGCTGCAGACTTCCAGCACAGAAAAACAAGCTGAAGTCGTGTCTGGGAGAGTCTGCTGAATACCTGTTCTGTATAATGCATGACATTCGGCACTTTTTGGCAGAAAAACACTTTTTCTTTTTCTCCTTCCATTCATGCGTTTCCTCTCTGTTGCTTTGTAACGTTGCGTAAACAACATCTGAGCAACAGAAAGCCTCCGTTGCCTGTTTCAGATGGACCACCTCATATAAAACTGTTTGTTTCTCCACGAGCACCCCCTTCAGAGCCGGTTAAACGGGCTGCAGCCAGCAGGTGGTCCGTAAACAGAGGCTGTGGCGTCGGGTTAATAGAGATGCAAACCGTAGGCGGTGAAGGAAAAGACGACTGACCCCTCAGGCTGCTGCAGGAAGTTCTTCATGGCCTTGACCTGCTGGAAGTGGCAGGACATGTCGGTGGCCAGCACCATCTCCACCACCAGGGCCCGCAGCTCTCTGAGGAAGAACACCAGAGAAACGTGTGTCACACTCACAGGTAATAAAAGGCCACTTTCAACTAAACCAAGCCCGGTTTTGAGAGCTATTTATAACATCTGCTCGACAAGTCCCGGCTTATGCTAAAAAGAAATCGGATCGCAGCTGTCTCGTATGATCACGTAACAGTTCCATTTCGCAGGAAGTTGTTGAACCTTGAAGGTAATCCAACTTCGCTGCCTTTGACTCAGTTAATCTACAGAAGTAAGAGATGCGCTTATTTTGAGTGTTGAGTCGGTGCGACTGTTCCGACCGACTGCTTTAACGGCCGTTTCTGTCTCCGTCTGTTCTCACACGATATCTCTACATCTCGGTTTTACTTCCCTTTCTTCCGCCTGTCCTTCCTCTTATCGCCGGGCTGTCTGCTATCACTGACCTCCAGTCGTCCTTGGAGAGGTTGTAGAGGATGTTCATCTCGTCGTCGTCCTGCAGCAGGCGGTACGCGGCGCTGACGTGGTGACTCTCCAACACTGAGCGGTCGTTGTAAAGGATGGCTGTGTCTGACCTGTTGGTCAAAGAGAAAGTCTCTCGTTTGTTTCTACATTTAAAAAAACAGCTTTAAGAACCAACACGAAGCCTAAACGCTGCTCTGTGCTTTCTTTACGTGTCGCGTCAGTATGAATGTGATCAAACCTCAGGATGCCAAAAATCTGTCATCTCGTCCTCTTTGACTTTCATTTATCTTCTTATTCTCTTTAACTTCACAAACCAGCGCTTGATGCACATCAGTCACTGCAGACAGAATACTGTGTGCATATAAACAAAACGAGTTCTCGCTGCCGCCACGAGCTGAACTTCAGAGGCAGCGAAACATCTACAAACCTGACTGAAACACGCTCAGTCGAATACATCTGGTCTTGTTCTACATTAACCAGCAGCAGCTGAATGTTGTGTATGAGGCCTTTCTTTATTTGGATGTCCAGAGGAACAAATCAAGAACTAAAAAACACACAACAACAACTAAATCATCTGGACGACGTCCTACTGAGGTGCATCTCGGATAGAGAAGCACCTTGTGACATAAAAATATGCATGAAGCATTCGTTGCTGTTCAGTCCAACCCGGTCCATAAAAAGTTGTGGAGTCTCAGGTAAGAAACAAACTTCTTTGGAGGGCACGAGGTTTGGAGTTCATCATCGGTGTTATTGCGGCGCTGCAGGCGACCACAGCGTGAACGGAAAGGCCCCCTCGATGTAAATGAAAACATCGATCGGGCGAGTCGGCGCCTCGCATTTCTGATTTTATGATCCATTACCTCGTCTGGATGTGGAAGTTGTTGGTGGTCCCCGTGTGCTCGTAGTCGTGCACCGCCGCCGCGAAGATCATGGCGAAGATCTCGAGCTCGGTCAACCAGTGCTGCAGGGAAGGAAGAGGAGGAAGCAGGAAAGGATGAAGGAGAGGAGGGTCGGACAGGAGGGGGAAGGAAGGCAGCGAGATGTGACAGACAGAAAGGAGGAGAGGGAAAGAACAGCAGGAAAGAATGGAGAGAAGAAATGAGATGGCGGTCAGTGATGTAAAGGATGCAGAGGAGTGTTTGGCATCATTACAGTCAGGGAGGAGAGGGGACAAGGAGGCGGAGGAAAGGTTGAAAGAGCAAAAAGGAAACTTCAGACGAGCTTCAGTGAGAATCACATTTCAAACAATCACTTAAACACTTCTTCCCCTTTCTTTGTCTCCAGCTCAGTCTGGCTAGCTGTTACAAAGCTGGACTACAAGTTTTAAGCTTTAATCTTTCTTCAGTAAATTTGTGCCACCAGCACAGAAAACAACGAGGAAGCAGAAGTTTGGTTGAATTTTCCATCTGAACGGACGAGTGAATGCTGGAAAGTTCAACATCCTGCGACGGTGGCTCTGGTGTTATGTGTTGTTTTGGGGGTTTCTTAAAAGACAACAAGCCTTTCAAACATCTGGCGGTTCAGACGGTTAATCAATAAAATCTAAAACAGTCACTTCCACAGACTGACTGAGGCCTTCACATCTCATCCACAGCTACAGGATGTTCAGGTTACCTCATGTCTAAGAAGCTGGAACCAAGATGTGTTCATTGATGTGCGTTCATGTTTTGGATGTTCGTGTTTACTCTGAATGTGTGCAGCGTCTACACACGTCTGAGCAGCCATTTTCCTCCACACGCATGTGAGCGCGCTCAGAGTTTGGCTTTAGCTCGGGAAGCCCAATCGATCCCTGTGACTAATCAGCAGTGGGGGAGTCATGAGGAGCAGGGTGGGTGCAGGATGGCCAATCCAGCGCTCGGTGCATTTCCTCATGGGCCTGCTTTATGAATGACCTGTTGATTGTTGATTTCATGGAGTCTGGAGGGCCTGAGAGTGATAGATGCTGTTGTGCTGCTCTCCCAGGAGCCCGTGGTTCTCGCTGTAATGTGGTTTGCTCGGCGAGGCACTGCTCAAAAAAAGCCAGCGTGCCGACAGCTGTCGCAGCCACCTTATTAAGGTGATTAAATAAAAACAGTGGGAGCGGGGGCGGCCGGCTGGTCGGCTGGCTGGGGACTCTGAACTCAGGCTGCAGGTTTTTTGGAATGAATGCAGCATCATAAATGCCCTAAAGTCACTCCTGTGGGAAGCAGTGAGATATAGGTCACCGGATGGAAAAGGAACAAAGCTGCAAGAAGCACAGACGAGAAATGAAGCAACGCTCAGGAAAGAAATAAAGAAAATACTTGACTTCAGTAACAAACATTTTCTTAGAAAGGTAGGTTTGTGTTCCCAAACTATTTAAGACTGGAATTAACGGCTGCTTTTCTTTGGATGTCTGTTTATTCCATGAAAAGATGGTCCACGGATTGCCCGGGATCAAAAAAAAAAGCCATATTTAGAAGCTGCATGTTCGGCAAAGCTGCAATTAGGCTGGCATACGTCAGCCGACAGAGATGTTCTGAACAACATGTGGACAAAATCCCCGTGATTTCACAGACTAAGCTTTAATCCAACGAGCTTTCTTTCTTGGAACTGGACCAACGTGTTCGACTGGTTCCTGATGGTTTTTAGCAGGTCAGCGCTGGTCAACTCACCACCATGCCGGTCTTGAGCAGCAGGTAGTGCACGGTCTGCGTGACGTCGGCGGCGTGCATCAGGTTGTGGTAGGGGTTTTTGTGTTTGCTGTATCCAACTTCTAAGGCCTCCACAAATGACACCACGGCAGAGATCGGGATCTGACACAGAACAAGAGAACAGTCAGAAAACAGGGAGGAACGTCTCCAACTATCCACTGGCTTAAACGACGGTCACACACAGTTTGAATGTGAGCAGCATTTTCAAACTGATGTCATAAAATCACGGACGGTGAATCATTTTGCCGACTCTCCGCTGTGATTACATATTCATCCCAGCTTCATTGGCCGTGTCATTTACTCTCAGATGCTGTCACATCAAGTGGAGTGTCCTCCGCTATGAGAGGCTGTGCAAAGTGATCTCCACTGTTATCAGAGGAGATGAAGTGCGTCCAGCCCTCCTCCTAAAACTCTCATTGTTGAAATGCAACAACATAATCTTTGTCTCCAGAGACAGAAGAGAACGTGTTCATCAAACCAGACGTGATTCTTATCGGGACTTGCTTTAATGACATCAGCAGAGGCCGACCGGCGCCCAGCAGCTCGTTACATCCTCCTGGTTTTACCTTGAAGCGACTGATGAGGTCGTATCTTGTGAGCAACTCGTAGAATATGAATTTAAGGGCGTGATCCCCGCTGGCCTCGTTCAGAGCGAAGACGTCGAAGGACCACTTGTCAACATTCTGTGAGGGGAGAAAAGAATCAAGTAATGACAGCGTCCTTCTCAAACATCCTCGTCCAATTAAAAGGAAAACAACAACATTTTAGAAGGACGGAGCTGAAAGTCGATTTCTTGTAAACAACGTTGTGTGAATGCATCGACGTGTGTCGTGTGTTCACGTCTGTGTGTTTCTGCTGGATGTCGGTGTTAATACCTTGAGCACAGATATGACAGAAGCGGGGTAGCTGAGTCCCACCATGTTGGACGTACGGCGGTACATCCTGTGTGGACGAGATAAAAACATCAAATGAGGAGCGCCGCTGAGTGTAAACACCAGAGGTTAGCACGGCCGCCCCAACCGCAGCCTGGAAGGTTCCCCGCCGAGCCTCTATAAAACTGTAAATCAACGCAGCGCAGTGTTATGGCAGAAAGGTTAAAGTGAGAGAAGGTAGACGCTCCTGCAAGTCGTTTTATGTTGTGTTTTTTTTACATGCAAAGGCTTCGTGGGATAGAACACAGCTTCACTTCATTACAAGCTGCACAAAAGCTGCCTGATTCCCAATTCTCAGCTGAGTCATTAGATTCAGTTGGACGGTTACAAACTATGTGGCTCAGCATCCTAAAATATTGTGGAAAACACATTTTGTCTCCATGAACGCAGCCGGATGTTTTCATCAGTGAAGGTGGACGTGCTCTGGACGTGATGGACGGCTCGCACCGCACCACTCCGATCCTTCTTCATCGAGAAAGCAGACTCTCCTCCGTAAAAGAACGATTAGGAAAGACCCTGGCTGGCAGGTCTGAAGCGTCCTGATTTAAACAAATGCACGTCGCTGTGTGATGAAGTACGGCCTTGGCAGGAGAGCTGTTCGTAACTCTCTGAACGACGGCGCTCAGCCCGGCGTGCCAAGGCCGCCGTGATGTACAGCCGGCTGAGGCGAGGCACAGGAAGCAACCGGAATCCAGCAGACTGAAAGTTTGGGATCATATTAGTTTTCAAACTAAGAAGTACTGCTTGAAATTCTGGAATATTTCCCCTTCTTGCAGGTCATTTTGGTGCAGACACATAAAACACAAAAACAGGAAGTACACACCTCGTTACTCGTCTAAGTTATAAGTTATTTATTTAATTCAGTTGAATTCAAAGCGTTTGTTGTCATATGCAGTCAGGAAACTTGTTCTTTACCTGATCAGCAGGAACCTGAGCCTCATCCTTTGTTTACGTCTGATAGTTTTCATATTCCTATTATCGATGCACTATCAATGAATAATCCAATAATTTCAAGACACTCCACCTGGTGGTGCAACCTGGTACTACAGATAATCTGTAATACATGCGCACGTAAAGAAGACAGATTTTTGCTAGTCGTTGAGGTCACGGTACATCCTCTTTTTTAGGCAGTGTCCTACCGGGTTTTACAAGGTTCAAGCCAACATGAAAACACAGCCGGGATGCAGACATGTGATGCTGTCCTCAATGCATTGTGGAGCGATCCAGTTATCAACGACTCTAATGTGCTTCAAGTGTGTTATCTGGAAAAATGGCATCAGATGGGGATTTGGTGTTGGCAGATAATAAATATTAAATGACCTGGATCAGCTCTGGGGAGGTGCTCTTCTATAATATTCATATACACATTATGTAAAGATTAACTATATATATATATATATACATATATCTGTATATGTATATGTATATCTATATATCTGGTGTTGTGTTGTTGTTGCTGGTGCAGAATTCCCCTGAGGTTTCCACCAAAGGGATCAATAAAGTTCTATTCTATTCTATTCTATTCTATTCTATTCTATTCTATTCTATTCTATTCTATTCTATTCTATAATGTTTGCGATACAGATGTCGTGATGCCCGGTAACGGTCTTATTGTCGATATATAAAGGCTGTAAAGTAGAATCTCTCCACAGAAAAGGAGCAGACATCATGTGTCATGTTGGGTTTCATGGATCTAAAACTAGTCTCAGCTGCCTGTGTATTTCCTTTGAAACTCAAATAAACTTTTGTTTTGCATAATAAAACAGAAACGGCAGAAACAACACGAGCAAACTGTGCTGTTGAGATATAAAAAACAAACAAACCCTGAAGGCTGATACAAGAAATCTAACATCGATGTGCATCACAGGAAAATACTGACGCAATAAATCCACAAAACTCAAAACAAGCTGCAGTCAGAAAATTTAAACTCAAAACTTTAAAACACTTTGTGCTGAAACATGTTGTGTAAGAAGCCCTGATGCGTGGACGTGCACCGCCCTGCTCATCTGGTATGCAAGGCCAAGCTAAAGATGTTGATGGACCTGCTATTCGTGGCTCCAGGCGACACTGGTTTGGGTTTAATGACAGATCGCCAGCCTCAGAGGGCAAAAGATAAGGTCCAAATCAATTATTCAGAATCTACGGGTCTGTCTGTGATCGTGGAGGTGTTCATCACTCTCAGTTTTACCTCTCAACAAATATGCCGGCCTGGACGGCGTGGACGATGCTCCGGAAGCGAGGCTTCTCCTCATTGCGGCGCAGCATCAGGCCCATCTGTCTGGTGAAGGTGGAGGCCAACCAGTCCCGCACCTCCGAAGGCACCGACTCCGACTGGATGTCGCTGAGCTCATCCTCGGTGTCCACCAAACGCCTGGAAGCATCATGAGCACAAGACAGAAACAAACGGAACGTAAGTGAAAGGAAGACGGAGGGACTAAAGGCTTACTGAAATATTTATCATTTATTGCAGCTCTACTTCCACGGGGGATAAAAGTCAAATCCCAGCGCTGTCCATCAAATCATTTCCCCTCTTACGTAACACCAAAACATCCCAGGCCTCTTGATGCACGATTCAAATCCAATTGTGTGATATAATTCTCGGCGGCCGCCCCGTTGTGTTGACATGTGTGTGGGATCAGGAGCAAAGCCTGCAGGCTCCCTGGACCCAATACATGTTCTTATGGCAAAGAGAAAGCGCTCGCATCGCACCGATAATCACGGCGCTACATGGATTCTGCACCGGATAGTTCATCATCCTCTCTCCTGGAGTGGTCGTGCCATCGCTGACCCTAATCTGGCTGGATCCAGATGATGAGAGGTTTACATAACTCCATAAGCCTGCTCATATCTGGGATTCTGGACTCAACTATTGACATATATCGACCCGGTGTGTTTCCTAACCTGAGCCATATGTTAACAATCATTTACCATGACAGCAGTATGATCTTAGCCTCGGGCTGTTTTTCTTTGACTAAACGTGAGCAGGAGGGCAGCAGATCACCAGCCAACCTCCTGCTTTAAATGTGAGGTCTCGTGATGTCTACGTGTGGCGTTGTGATCATTTTACTTCAAGATCGCAAAATAAAAGCGTCCCACATCAGCAGGAGGCTTCAAAATGTTCTCAGGCAGAAATATGAAGCATTCAAAAAAGCCTGCAGCGTATTTTTGGACTATTTTTTATCATCCGGTGAGTTTGTTGGCAAACTGTTTGTTATTTGAACAAGCAGTGGTTCCAGCGTTCACTCGAGGTTGTCAAATATTTCTGCAGCTCTCATTCTGGTTTCAGGAAAAATCTGGAAAACTAGAAAACTGTCTGAAGCTCGTCTGACACAAAAAGGCTCCTCTCATTATTATTATCAACATGAGGTCAAACCAAGTTCAACGGTGTCGGTATTTCTGATGATACAGAATGTGTAAAAGGTTTAAAGCAGGAATCCAACATGTTCATGTTCATCGTCGTTGTCTCTGAGCTGCTTGTGATTTATTATATTGGTGATGTTTCCAAACAGAAAGAACCATTTTACTGAGACGCATCACGAACATGATGCTGCTCAGTCGACATGAACGTGAACATGTTGATGATTTTGTTCTGTGTGAACTTTGGATGCTTTAAAGGCCAAAAGTGGTGAAGAGGTTTCACTCATTAGAGGCCAAAGCAGTGGATTTATATCTACATATATCTCTATCTACTCTCGGTTCTACTCAGAGTTGAGTGAAACACGACTACCGCTAGCTTTCATTGTCGTTCATGTTGTCTTGCTTGAAATCTCTGTTTTGAAGACAACTTCCTGGTTACAGCGTTCATACGTAAAACTAACAGAATCCTGATCCAAAAAACGTGCAAACCATGTATTTTATTTTTTATAATAAACCATAAACAGCAGAAACAGAATCTTATCTTATTGCTTATTGAAGAAATCTCACATCAGTGTGCGTTATAGGAAAAACTAAATCATCAAAATAATAAAAAATAATGCAATAAATCTACAAAAACAGGCCAATGAGCCACAGCAGGCAAACAAACCCCAGATAATTAAATCATGTGTAATTAGTCTGTGTGTGTCTATACGAGTGTGTATCCACCTTGCATTTATTCAACCCTTTATGAAAGAGAGAAATGCTAATTACAGTCAGATATGATCAGTGGGGATAATCTGAGACTGCATGTAAGTTAATATGAGTGTAACTCAATCTGACTGTGGTTCAGTCAGTCGTTCACCCTGATGACTGATATCAGGCTTCGGCCCTGATTCATCTGTGCTGGCAGAGCTCTGGAGTGAAGAGCACCGTGTTTCCTTGGTTGAAGTTTTCTACCATCTCAGTCCATCCTGAACCAGAAACTAAAGGGCTGCAGCCACAATAACTACAGTCATCAGTTTGGCCACTGTCAGCACCGCCGCTCCTGTTCTCCACAAACGAACCGAGTCAGAACGTGCTCCACCGTGAAAAGCTCGTGTGTTCTTACCTCGTCTCCTCGATGTAAACGGATTCCAGCACAGACGCGGCATACTCGAGGTTTTTCTTGAGGTCGGCGAGGGAAGCCTCTCCTCTCTCCAGCTGCTTCACCAGACACCGTAATCTAAAACAGAGATCCAGCAGTCAGTTAACAAATGGGATTACACCCCCTGCCATCTTGACATGATGAATTAATTGCAGCTGATATTGGATTAATCTCGTCTGGGTGCCTGCTGCACTCGGCACCGCTGTTCCCGTTCTGTCCATGTCAACGCAGACCTGTCGTCTCGGCCTGAGCCACAAAGTGGGACGGCAACAGGCAGCAAATACAATATGGTCTGACCTGTAGGCCGAATCTAATTGTGCTCCGGGTTATGCAGGCTTTCCCACCCACACCACATCAGGACTGTGGTCTCCTGTTGGTCCGGTTAAGCTCCGACTCCCCCCAAGACAATAACATGCTCGTTCATCCTAAGAGCTGCTGACTTGTCAAACACAGTTAAAATTATTATTATTATTGGTGTTGGTAATAATATTAATAATA
>NW_007578234.1:250207-275827 GCF_000690725.1 Stegastes partitus
TCGGTGTCCGTGTGTGAGCTCCAGGTGTTTTACATGCCGGATCACTGCTGGGACACTTAATTGGAACTGAGCAATTGTTAATGTTATTAGTTCCACCTGCGCTTTTTCCCGCTGCGACAAGTCAAAATGTCTGCTGCTTGAGGAGTCTATTCATTCTAAAAATTGCACGTCTTTGATGTGTGAGGACTCATTTGCATGCGCTGGTCATTTAAAATAAACACGGTTTTAATATTGCCGTTCCAGCTGCTCCACTCCCAACATCTATAACCGGGTTTTATTAAACCGTCTGCACGACGAGGTCACTGACTTCAGCCTTTTCTGTTCCGGTTTGTTCTTTTCATCTAGAAAGCTTCAACAGTAACTCGTGAAGACACTGAAGTATTTTTAAAGCTATCACAACTTTTATTGTGGTATAAAAAAGAGGAAAGAAGCGGCGCTCTCGCATCAGGATCGGATTAAAAATAATGTTTTACTGATAATTACTGAGCGTTTCGGTTTGCTGCTGTTTAATCAGGTAATTCTGCAGCATGCAAACCTCACGGTGCAGAAACCTGAATATCTGAGCAACATGGAGTCTGAAGTTTAATATCACTAAAAGGATCATCCTGTGTCTTCTCTCTCAGTCAGCACGTCTGTTTGTTGTTGCATTGCTCCTGATATTCCCGAGCCCCGGCTGCCCACCAGAAATAGCATGAAAGAGAAAAGCTTCCTCCGTTCTGCAGCCTCTCGCTGCTGCACCACCTGCTGCTGCGCTGGAGGTCACACGCTCCGTTTCACAGCGAATGCCCAGAGAGGCTACGTTTGTTGTTGAATTATTAAGCAGAGCGGGGGGAGAGGAGGAGGCTCCGATGCACTCATTGATTACATTCTCTGCCAGCTTTTACCAAGCAAAAGGCTCCAAAACGTTTCTTTGACGACGTCTGAACAACATGCCGCCTCTAAACAAACATTTTATGCGTTGAAAGAAGCCTTCAGAAATAGAGGGATGGCATGCAATCTAACTCGTGTACTGCTGTACGCTGGTATCAGGCGGGAAATGCTGGTTCTCCACCTTTACAAAAGGCCCATACAGTTTGTAATCTCCATATTCATTCATGCAGAAAGATGTTTAGCAAGACGAGGAGAGCGTGCAGCCCAGCTCCGAGGCCGAACCTCACCGCAGCTCTGATGAAACTGCTCGTATTGGGAAGTTTGGAATGTAATTAGTTCTGCACGTATTTGGTAATAAATCAAACACACGGAACCAAACTAGACATAAATCAAACACTGGACAAAGTAATTTTGGCCGGATGGTGATGGCGAGTAAAAGAGACCACGACCATTTGAATGAAACAGTCGTGAAGATGCTGCAATAAAAATAAACAAAACCTCAACTTTATGGAGAAACACGACCGAGGGTGGTGCTGGAGGGAATAAAAAAGATTCATGAGTCCCAGAACATGAACTGGTGCTAAATAACAAAAACAGAGAGAAGAAGAAACCCTAAAAGCTGCAAACAACAAACATTCATACAGATAAATCACCAACATTATTAATATTTGCTAAACACCAGAATAATGAGAGAGAGAACTTTTTACTACTTTCTTCAAAGTCAGAAGTTTACATCCACTAAGACGCCTCCAGACTATTTGGGAAAGCCCAGATGATGATGTCATGGCTTTGGAAGCTTCTGATTGGTTAATTGACAACATCTGAGTTAACTGGAGGCACACCTGTGGATGTATTTTAAGGCACACCTCAAACAAACTATATGGAAAATCTAAAGAAATCAGCCAAGACATCAGGAGGAGAACTGTGGACCTCCACCAGTCTGGTTCTGAAGGTTCCACGTTCATCTGTTCAGACAGTTCTATCAGTAGAACCACCATGGGAATGTCCAGCCATCATAGGCTCAGGAAGGAGACGAGTCCAGAGATGAAGTGTTCTGGTTGAAATGTGCGAATCAACCCCAGAACAGAAGCTGAAGACCTTGTGAAGATTCTGCTGAAGCTGGTCAGAGAGTCATTATCCACAGTGGAACCAGTCCTGTACCGACATGGGCTGGAAGGCTGCTCAGAGAGGAAGAAGACATCACTCCAGAAGAACCATAAAAAAGACAGATTACAGTCTGTAGATGCACACAGGGACAAAGAGCTTCATCAGTGGAGACATGTCCTGTGGTCTGATGGAACTAAACCTGAACTGTTTGGCCTTAATGACCATCGGTACATCTGGAGGAAAAAGGAGGAAGCTGGAAGCCTGAGAACACCATCCCAGCTGTGGAGCACGGGGGTGGCAGCATCATGCTGTGGAGGGACTGGTGACCTTCACACAATAGATGGCATCATGAGGACAGAACATGATGTGGAGATATTGAAGCAACATCTCCAGACATCAGCAGGAAGCTACAGCTTGGACACTAATGGGTCTTCAGATGGACAATGACCCTCAGCATAGCTCCAGATTAGCTACAGAGAGGCTTCAGGACAACAGAGTCAGTGTTGTGGAGTGGCCATCACAAAGACCTGATCTCCATCCTGGAGAACATCAGTGGAGCAAGGAGACCACCAAACCTGACCCAGTTCCACCAGTTCTGTCAGGAGGAATGGGCCAGAACTCATCAGACTGTTGTGAGAAGCTTGTGGAAGGAAACCCAGAACGTTTGACCCAAATCATAGAGTTTAAAGGCAACGCCAGACATGGTCCGAAGGTGAAAGAGCAGAAGATGCCTTCCTGTAAATCACACCACAGGATCCAACAACAGCTAACCCTCCAACCCTTCCTCAGAAAACACGAGCAAGAGGTGTTTGTTTATTTCTGTGGGAGTAGCTGCTCTTCTGAGACTATCCGTGAAATGCAAATGCTAAATGAGATAGTGTGAAGCGGAGTGACGGGAGGACGCCGCCGTCCCCGGAGCCACGCTGCCGGCGCTGCCTAAAATAAAAGGGCAAAAGACAAATGATCTGATGATACAAGACGTTTGCATGAACGAGATAAATGAGCTCATTTAACTATGACAACAGCTGCTCCACGTGCTGATCTCTGCTGACAGCTATTTTAGGAATCGCAGGCAGTGAATGGATGAAGGTTGAGCTGTAGAATCATGTGATCGGGACGACGCTAATGACGGTTATTAGCAGCAGCTGTGTGCCAGTGAGCCTCCCTGCTAATGCAAACCTCCCTGTCAGACTGTAATCCACAAAACAATGCTCACATTTCCTCTGCTGGTTGTTGCCCTGACGTTACATGTTTTGTTGCAGCAGAGCCGCGAACGCCGTCGGCACCGGTACCAGAATATGTGTCTGCTGATGTGGAATCAGAGCGTTTGTTTGTCTAACAATAGACTAAAGTCCAATCAATTTTCTGTGGAATGAAAAGATAATTCAGTGGATGGGGAGCATCCAGGAGGGCTTTGTAGAGGGAAGGAATGAGGTCTGGAGATGAAAGGAAGAATTTTTCCTCCATTATTTGGATTGAAGACAAAAGGCCGCCATTCAAAAACAACTTCTTGTTGATGTGCTTAAAGAAGCAGGAAGAAGGTGTGCGACGATGAGCAGAGTGCCAAGACGTACAATAAATTACTGTCTCTGCCAACCACAGCGAAATTGGCTCCATTCACCTGCTGTCGTTAGCAGGGAGGCGACACGCCGGGTTAATAGCACGGGTCAGGCCCAAAGTAAGTCCTGGGCACGGAGCCAGCGGAAAGAGAAAGACCTGCTCGCAGCAGCAGCAGCCGTGTAACGAGCTCCGGTCGGGCCTCAGCAGCAAGAACTAATCTCCACATTGAAGTTTATTACCAACAACAAAACAACTTAATCTGTCATCAGAAATCAGCTTCAGGAGGATGAGGGAATGACATGGTTCAAAACTGTTCAGAAAATGCTTTAAACACAAAAACCCTCAGTGACTACAGACAGAAGGACGTGAAGCGTAGAGGACGTCTGAATGACTATTATTTTTACCGATTCATCTGCTGATGGAAAAGTCAGAAAACTGAACTCTGACAAACTGTTTTGGGAAAACTTTGAGCCGTTCTGACATTTGACAGCAGAAGAAAAACCCTGAAGTGACCCGAACACACAAAAATATTTTAGGTTTTATACTTTTGTGCAGGTGCAACAATTTTTACGTTAGTTCTGGTTCAGATTTGACCCGTAGATCCACTGGGATGGACTTCAGATCTACCAGCGTGGATCACATCAATCAATCTATTGTGTGAATGATGCTGCCACCTCCGTGCTCCATCCTGCCAGTGTGCATCCAATCAAGGAAAACTGGTTTTAGGGGATCCTGAAACTGTGAAACTGTACAGGCCAAGTTTAATGTGTGTTTTTTACTGTATTTTGACATTCTAAATAGATCTGTAGTTTCTGGTACAGACACCTACTCTGGGGGAATTCTTGACATTACTTATTCTCGGTATGTGATGGCATATAATCTGAACAGCATGTAAAGAATAATCATGGAAAAAAAAGGAGTTTCTTGCGTTGATCACGTGATGGTCCAAAAATCCAAACAGTCCCAGCTGACGGTGATAAAGAAAAGCAGTAAATCCTCACGTTTGACCAGATTTTTGGGTATTTTTGAGCTAAATAACTTAATCCCAGCTGAATAATCCCATAACTGCGTTAGATTGAGACACTTTGAAGAAGCCGATGAAGCAGACGTACTGTGGAGGTGGACGCTGTGGAGCAGACGGAAATATAAATGTAAATACTGGCAGTGGTGAGGCGGTATTAGCATAAGTGTATATAGAGACGATCGCCTTGAAAGAAATTTAGTTCCAACTGCTATCCTGAGAATATTGCTTATACATAAAGATGAGCGACGGCGGTGACAGATTCAGTGGACTCGCTGGGCGGCTCCACGTCGTGTGTTAAAATAATCCCGTGGTGAAACGCATGAAACCATAAAGAACAAGTCATTTTCATGATTTAAATAAGAGACATCAGCCACGAGTCCCGTTTATCACACTCTCACATCCATGAAGCCAGAATGAGGGGTTTCAGATCAGGTGGTGATGATTGGAGCCTCCTGAGGCAGCGACCGGCGGACGCCATTTAAACCGCTGACGTCTGCTGTCGAAGGGTTTGGTGTCACCACGG
This sequence comes from Stegastes partitus, assembly GCF_000690725.1. Lineage (NCBI taxonomy): Eukaryota > Metazoa > Chordata > Actinopteri > Pomacentridae > Stegastes > Stegastes partitus. The sequence continues at coordinate 255,292 of NW_007578234.1, forward strand.
TCTGAGACGCTCTCTAAGGCCTTTAGGAAAGAGGTGAAAAAAGCTTGTGGTTGCTTAGAAATCCATCCATCATCTCTACACCTTCATCCTCACCAGGGTCATGGGGGGCGGAGCCTATCCCAGCTGACTCAGGGTGAAGGCAGGTTCACCTGGACAGGTAACCAGTCTATCACAGGGCTACACTTAGAGACAGACAACCAAGCACACTCACATTCACACCTACGGACAATTTACAATCACCAATTAACCTCAGCATGTTTCTGGACTGTGGGAGGAAGCCGGAGAACCCGGAGAGAACCCACGCTGCACGGGGAGAACATGGAGACTCCACGCAGGAAGATCCGGAACCACCGACCTTCTAGCTGTGAGGCCACGATGCTAACCACCGATCCACCTGCAGCCCCTTGCTTAGAAGTGTTCAAGGAATTTAAAACAGATCTACAAATTATTCGTGAAAGACAACGCCTCTACACTGACCTGGATTTTAACAACCAGTGTGTCAGGACTCGGTGATGCCAAAAAAATCCACTGATGCCAAAAAAAGATGTCAGTCACAAGTTTGACCTGCATGTGAGGACCACAGCTGCTCTTTTGCAGAGATTAAAACACAAACACAGATGCTCTGCTGAACGTAAAAAACTTCCTCTGACCGAGCAGGAAGTGTGTAATCATCTCTTCTACGATTTGGTGGCGCATCGATGTGCAAGAATAGCCTGTGAAGACAGAGCACAGCTTGTAAATGTCTAAATAAACCTGTCGTGACCAGAATAGAAGCGGCTTAAACGTTAGTCTCGTTCCCGTCTGAACAGCGTGGTGTCATCTGCAGACTGGTGACGGAGGACTCGGCTCACAGCCTCGGCCAGCGTTCAGGGTGTTTGACGCTCCAGACTTGTGCCACGTCTCCCGTTTGACAGCTCAATATTTCACAGCCGGCTGCAGCGAGCCGGGGTCAGCTGGTAAAGCCTGAGCTGCAGCAGCTAAAACTCCACAAAGTCAATCCTGGCGTGTGCACTCGAGTCATGATGTGAAAAATGAAGGTGCAGTGGCTCGCTGAAAACATCATCACAGACCTCTGGCTCAGTGCGTGAACCGTGAGTGGTCCGACAGCGAGTTTGTGCAGGTTAAGAGGTGGATTAGCACAATGTTCTTTACGGTGTTGTGAACCGAAGAGGCCGGGCAGGACAAGTGCATTTACATGAGCACCAAACAGCAAATGGATTATGATGAGAGAAGCAACGCTGATATGGCAGGATGCACACATTTAATTCCAAAGATTAGCATTTTTCCACCGTTCTTTCGGACCAGAGATGCCAACATCCATGCAGCACCCTAAACAAATCCCCTCTGTAGTGTCAGAGATGCTTTTTTCCTCCAATAAACTGTCACGTTTGAGTAGCCGCTGGGTTAAGCAGGCATGAGCCTCCAGCTGTCTGCCTCCATATCTGAAGATGAGAGATTTATTTGTTTCCCCTCTGAGGGGTGAGCAGAGAGCACGACAAGGAGATTAGAGTCAGGATTCAGGTTTTCCTCTGCTATTCTTATTGCCTCCAGTTCTTTGGCCTCGGCTGACCCGCTCAGAGAGAAGGATGGAGGAGGAATGAAAGGACCGGAGCGACGTGGTGTCAGCCCGGCGCTGCTCTCGGCCCATAAAGCTCAGCCGCTCCAGAGCTGTTGTGACAGCCAGAAGCCAGCGTGAACGAAAGGGCGACGACGTCCGCGTGATCCAATCCAGAGATTTCCTCACCGATTATACGCATCGGCCAGTAATTACTGCAAAATGTGAAAAGACCGGTGAACTGTGAAACTGTTTTTTTTGCGTTTAGCGGGTCAGAAATCACGACTGAGTGACGCACTGGAGAGTTTACCGGAATAAAATCTGGAGACGTTCTCATCAGGGAGCAACACGTGTCAGCTGGGCGTCACTTTAATGTACTGTTAGCTAATCAGTGTTTGTAACGTCATGTTGTACAGGACATTTAAATACAGAGACTGAGATGCATCTGCAGCGCTAGCCAGCAAACTGTAGGCTACAGTAGGTAAAGGTCCCAATCCGGGGACAACCTGCCGCCTTGTGCTCTGTTTTTCTTATTTATATTGTGTATATATAGTGTATATACGTCACCTCTTTAGTTTATAGTTGTGTTTTCTGGTTTTTCTGTCTGTCACTTTGCTGCTGAGACGCTGCACATTTCCCCTTGTGGGACTAATAGAGGATGTTCTAGTTCATTCTTTCCTATTTTCTAGTTTCTAGTCACATTTTCACTCACTGTGGGCTCGTTTCTTCGTGCGATGTGAAGTCCTGTACGTCAACAGCACAACCACGGCTAGAGGTGGAGAAAACTCAAAAAGTAGTTTGTTTTTTTTTTGTTGCTATTACTTCAGTTGCAAAACCTGAAAGAAAGCCAAAGCCAACGTGTCCAACAAGTGGCCAGCAGTCGTCCTGATGCTGGACTGAACGGTCCAGACCACAGGTATGAAACTATCCACCTTCTGCTTTTGTTTCCGTGAGACACTCATACCGACGGTTTCCCATCCGAGCCAAGGAGCATGTGTTTGTAAATGATGTAAATGAGACACGTAGAATAAAATGATTTTGCTAAAACATCACGACTTTAAGCTTTGATTGATCTCATTTTCCCAACGGAACCGTGAGAGAACTACTGGCTCCTGATAAATGGTGTAACGCCTTTAAAACCCATCAGTGGGGTTCTGGGGTTCAGACGGTTGGCAGGGTTCTGTAAACAAACAAACAAACAAAAAAGGCAGAAATGATCTAGTGAATCTGAACCGGATCCTGGATTCTGGCTCTGCTGGCAGCACGAGTCCAGTAGAGCTGCTGTTTGCCCGGTGACACTTCAGAGGCTGCAGCTTTCCTGTGATTTCAGGGCTCGGCTGGTTTCAGAGGCTGTTATGGACACTGCTGAATACTGCGTCTATACATTTGATGCGCTCTGGACTTTCTTATTTTTGACTCCTCTGAAACATCTGCTGCATCCATGGGCTGATGAGAGGCTCTCAGATCGGAGATGTTGCTGCTACATGTCATACACGAATGAAGCATTAACCAAGTCCATGACTTCTCCTGTGATTTATTACCTCAGTAAACATTTCCCTGTTTAATCTTTGGTCTCAGTCACTCGCTCTCCTTCCAGGCAGCAGGATGTTTGTTAGTGAATCATGGTCCTCCATCCAGAGCAGCAGGTGATGAAGCGGGGCAGGCTGGAGGGCGTGGCCACCTGGAGGGCGTGGCCACCTGGAGGGCGTGGCCGCCTCGTGTTCAGCAGGTCGCCGCCGTGTGGACGTGAATAGTGTCCTGCAGTTCCACCCGCTCACTCATCTGGCTTCAAACAACCAGACTGGAGGCTTCAGAGCAGCAACACAAAGCAAAGGCAGGCGGCGGCGTCCATCTTTTATGGTCTGTTCTGTCAGTGGGGCCGATGGGCTGCAGCCTAATGTGTCCAGAAAACACTCAGACAAACTGTATTTGCACTACGTTTGTTTTTCAACCTGCTTCCTCATCAAGAGATGTTTGTTGCAGAACAACTGATTGAAAAACTGTCACCCTGACCAATACAACGATGCTCTGGGCTACACACTGAGCTGCTGTTGTTTGATCAGACTAAACTATTTCACATTTAGCTGTGCCTCTGATTCCTGCCTCGCTGCATCCGTCTTATCAAACTGTACGAGTCCCAGGACTCGCGGCTTTCACTGATGAATCTCTCCTCTGCTGCAGCTACAAATCACGGCGGAGGCAGCAGAATATATGTGGCTTCCCTGAGTCATCATGTTTTCTCAGGCCTCGCTCTGCTTATCAGCCCCAAACCTGTACGTGTCCCTGAAAGCGCGCTAATCTGCCGGTGTGATTACACTGACCCCAGGCCGTTGATTACACGCCGTCTACTGGAGGTTAGAATGTCATTGGAACACAGGCGCTGAGCGATCTTTGCATCCCGCCGGCGTTCTCATTCCCCTCCGCTCAGCCAGCCCCATTTATCCCCCCTCTGGGCTCTGCTGTGTGGAAAATAGGCTCCGACTGTTGTCGGAGCACAAATGGGCCTGTTTTTATGATGTGTTAGGCCAGAATGGGATTCATTTCATTTTTACATTTCTTTCCCAGTGGGTATGCCGGCAGTGTTATTTCACTTTTTCTGTTGTTGTTGTTGCTTGAGTGACAATGCAATAGTTGCTATGTTACCTGTCGCTGTGTGAAGCAGATCACATGACCGAACGCTGTTGGTAACACACAGCTTCAAATATTTATAATTAGGCTTCAAAAATGTTGGAAATTTGCACTCAGCTCTTCATGTATCACCACTTTGAACAAGAATGACTGATTTCAAACTGAATTCACCTTTTTAGACCCAAATCTGAGCCAGAACCTGATCCAGCATCACATTCAGCCACTAAAACAAATGTTTCTGTTCAGGAATGTGAGTAAATAATCTGATGTCTGGATCAATAAATAATCATGAGCTTTACTATTTTCTCTCTTTTTTTTTGTGCAAACAGTAAATTAGAAAATTCCTGGATAACAATAATAAATATATTTTATCACTAAAAACGTGATTCTGGTTAAAGATCTTCTACATGCTGGTGTATGAACCATCACAGAAACATAAGAGATGACTAATTTAGGGCAGCTGTGGTATAAACCTGACACTGGGTGGAGGTCTAATACATTTATTAACTTGACTTGTTGATGTCATGCTGTACCTAAATGACTGAAAGATGGAAACATGTACAGTTTGTATGTAAAACCTGAGTTCAGTTCAAACAGCAGGCTATGTAATGACTTAGCAACGCGCTCCTTCTGTGCTTTTACAAACAAGTAACACGGAGCAAACTTGGAAAACAGCAAATTAAAATTTGCTGCACGTGGGCAAATATTGTTTTGGGATTCAGTGAAATCTCAATGACAGAGAAAAAGCCAGTGAGGCCTTTAAAATGTCCTTAAACGCTCCCTCCTCCCCTGTGCTGTGTTGCTATGGAGCATGAGCTAAATGCCTCCGCTGGATGTAAACACATCTGCTAATGCGACGCCCACGCCGAGCGTCGGTGGCCGTCCGGTCCTGAGCGGGAAGAGCCACGCTGGGCTCCGGCTGAACATCTCTGCTGCCGCTGACGGCTCGAAATAAACCTACAAACCCTGCTGCCGGCGTATGCTCTGAGCGATATCGGTAACTCCTTCAAAAAGTTCCAATATCGGTTCTAAACAAAGCCTCTCCCGTGGGAGGCTGCAAATGACAGATGTGACAAGAATGGCGTGGGACAGAAGGAACCTTAAAAAAGATCAGCGGCTGGCTGAATGCAGCCCACTCGTGTCAAAGTCTGCCAATCAAAGCTACACGGCGGAGTTAAAAACAAACCCTTTAATAAACACAGGAAGCAAAGAGAGAGACCGTCCTGTGGTTCCAACATGGTTCATGTTGTACAAGGTGAAATGATTTGGTTTTCAGGCAAAGACACAAACAGACGCGACGGAAACATGACAGGATGTAAAGCAGGCTGGACCCTGACATGCTTCATGTTCATCTTTCATCTCAGGACCAAACAGATGCTGACGAGCTGTTCTGAGTCAACAGTCACTGAAAATGAACAGAGGTGGAAACAAGAAGCTTCGAGTTTCACTTCACTGTCACAGATGCATGAGTTGGACTAAAAGAAGGACAAGTGACCCACTAACACTTTTTATTCATGTATATTGACACAAACTGAGTTCATTTATTGCATGAAGATAAGAACAATCAATGCATCAATATATATTTTAATAATCTGAGATGTTTCCTCAACACTAAACCGAGTGTTAACGGTCGAGGGAAACGTCTTATTCAGTTCAATACCGACCATGTTGAATAGATTTAAAACACGGACCACACAAGCTGCCATCAGCTGTCACACAAGGATGACATGTAAAACCAGTTTAAACCTTTGTTCAGGTGAGCTGCGACGTAAACGAGGTGAGGCTGATCAATAACGAGCTGCTGTCAGTGGAGCAGCCCAAACAACCCCCACAAGCTTCAATCTGCTTGAATTCAATCAAACTGCATTAGTCTCATTCCTTAATAGTCACACTTGATATATCCCAGACTGCACCTGGTGATCTGCTCACTGCGTCGTCTCATTTTGTTCATCACGTCGTCACCGGAGCTCCTCCACCTTCAGCAGTCGGCTCGGATTATACAAACCAAACAACCTTGAGTTGTGTCGCGTCTGAACTGCGGCTCAAAGCTGCCCCGGGCAAGATCTTCACAAAGAACAAATCTTCTCTAGAGTGGACCGTGAAGGGCAGAGACGGCTGTAAATTCATCGTCTCTCTGCTCAAACAGAGCGCCGGACAGGTCGCTTAGGAACCACAAGCGACCGGGGTTGGCACAGAGTACGGCTCATTTAACAGATCTCCATCCGTAATAATAAAGCAAACCGGGCTGGAAATCAGCGTGCACGTGCCTCATTGTCATAACAGTGTGGACACAAAGACGTACGACAGCCGGCCTCAGCGAATCCTCACACAGCCAGTCAATGGGAGGTGATGAAGCGCTTGGCAGCAGCACAGGGTGGGTGTTTGATTTACCAGCAGCCAAGTCATCGCTTTTAAAGGCCGAGCATTCATCTGCCATATGGGCTTTTATCGTCCTGCCCGACTCTTTATGTGTTTCTGAGCTCCGTGTGAAATCAGGCACTATGAGCTCACAATGCGGCCGCCGGTATCCAGGTAGGCTCACCTGATAGTGAGCATGGAGACGTCAAGCAACAACAGCACGGGGGTTCTGAATCGTATTCATTTAAAGCCGATAAGACGGAGGTCTGACCTCCTGCAGCTTGTCAGTTCAAAACAGAAATATCTTCAGAAAAGTTCTTAAAATGCAGAACCGTGGCGGGAACAGGGCAGCCTGACGGAGCAAAACCACCCCCATCACTTCATCTTGTTGCTCCACAGCCGGAGTTTCTTGTGACTTTTTGAGATCTTAACTTGGCCAAAACTGAGACAATGAAACTGTAACATGCTGGAATTAGCCTTTAGAGAAAAATAAAAAACGCTGCGAAACAAGTAATTAGTCGTACTGTTAGCATTTAAAGACGCCTGCTTCCGAGTTGTTGGGTCAGAAAGTTGTGTATTTATCAGTAACTGACTGATTATAATGTGTTTTTAATGCACCTGCTGCAGCCCAACACACAAAGACACAACAGCAGGTTTTTAGCAGAGATTACAGAAGCTAATAATTAAAACACAAACGCGCTGGGTGTGTGTGTGTGTGTGTGTGTGTGGTTATCCTCTCGTATGTGTGTTAATGAGCAGGCGTGCTTGTATTTGTGCCGTGTTTCCATAAATCAAAAGCCTTTGTAAATCCAAACTACATTTCCTTTAATCCCAGTAAGCAATTTGTGAGTTCTGGGAAGTCATTTGTTCTGCAGGGAAATAAAACGGAGCCGACAGCTTAACAAAGTGCTCTCAGTCTGCGTACAGGCAGCACAATGACAGTCAGCACACTGTGTGTGTGTGTGTGTGTGTGTGTGTGTGATGCAGGCCTGGCGTCACAGCGTTACGTAGCTGCAGTACAGTAGGCAACACCCAGCAGAGCACTTAAGAGCCAGGAGGAGGAAACTCTGACTAATCGCACAGATTAACACACGGCTGGCAGAAATATCGGAAAACTTCATACCTGCCCGGGATGTTCTCAAAGGTGGAAATATCTCAGTTAAGTCAGGACAGCTGGAACAGAAAGGTCTGATTCAGCCGCTGAATGATAAAATATCACGACTCAGATAACACGAGTGTAGCTTCAAATCCAGTAATTTGATCACATGACCACACAATGCTCATCTCACACAGCGGTGCGCCACAACAAACCAGAGCTGCAACGGTCGACTGCAAAGCCTCACGTCACTGTCCACTAAACTCAGATGGCTGAAACAACAATAAGGAGAGTGCAGCTTTGAGCTGGCGGTAAAGCCATCCAGCCCAGGTGGCAGAAGCAACCGAATGAGGCTTTGAACTGCTGACCCGTGCTCCTCGGCTCAGGTGGTGCAGCGGAGGAGGTTGTCGGTTCAATCCCACGTGTCAGAGCGTCACTGGGCGAGACTCTGGACCCAAAGTCTGGTGTGTGAATGTGTGCTTGAGAAACACATTTAAAGGTAGAAAAGGACGACATTGCTTTGTGATCAGGAAGGCTGGCTCCGTAATCGGACACCATGGAGGCGGTGGTGGAGAGGAGGTCTCTGAACAAGCTGGTATCTGTTCTGGATCAGCCCGACCACCCTCTCCACCTCCTTCTGGACAGGCAGCGGAGCTCCTTCTCAAACAGACTGATTCAGCTCCGCTGTCACAAGGACCGGTACCAGAACCCAGAGCAGTAACCCTGAACAACACAGAGCGTTCTCAGCCCTCTGTTCTGTAAAACCCTCTGTCTTTGCACTGTTTGTTCAATTTGCACATTTTGTACAGTTGTTTTATTTATTTTATTTTATTCACTTATTTTTATTTTAAATTTTTTAAATAGTATTTAACTTTAGCCCTTTTTCTGTTGTGATTGGTGTTTTTCTCTTGCTGCTGCTTTATCACAGTAATTTCCCAGACTGGGATAAATAAAGTATTTTTCTATTCTATTCATTGGTGCACCTTCCTCCCCCGACCGGCGCCGTCTGACTTCTGTTTCCTAGACTGACACTGGAGCGATGACAAAGACATCGGTGCTGTTGAGGAGAGTTTGGAGGCTCAAGGTTTGATCTTCTTCAGGAGAGGATCGTAAAGCTTGAACATCAGGAAACCAAGTGTGTTAAAGCTACAGGAGTCTGTGATGAAAAATAACTCGAGCTGAGACTTTAACAAGTTGATTAATTCATCACAGAAAAAATAATGCATTTAATCACACCCACTGGTAACACTGATGCACACACTCCAGCCACTAGGTGGCGCTAATCCACCTAAAGTTGGTTTACCAGCCGTGACGAAGATGCACAAGAAAGTTTGTGATGGAAGACGAGACGTGTTGCTCGGCTTGTTGGGTGAAAATGAGTTGTTCTTCCTGAGACCTGCTGCTACGTGTCCACAGAGCGATTTAGCCTAAATTATCAGAACGTTGACGTCAAACCTACTTTATGCAAATGAGCTTTCAGGCGATGCTACATCTGGAACGCAGTAACCAGTTAGTAATAAAACAACAAACAACAAAATAGGACTTGACAGAAAAACCTCTCCTGAATGAAAATGAGCGGTTTGGCGGTTCTGGGCTCTGATGAGGCCACTGTCTGCCGGTTAAAGCTGCTCCCACGGTGTCACCGAGAATAGCACATTTCACCAAACGCACGGAACGCAGACACGGCCGATTACTAATGACTCACGCCATTAATTAGCAGGATAGAGGAAAACCAGCACCGAGGGAGACGAGGTCAAATAAAAGCAAATTAACTGGTGGGAAAAACGCGTGTTCGCTGGAACGTTGACGCCGCGGCGGCATCGCATGATTAAGGGTTTAATGGAGTCGGTAATGACTGAGCGACTGTCCACCTTCTGATTTGAGCCCGCGGTGACGGTACCAGGAGGCGTTTGAGGGACACATTATGGAATCATGCTGATAGATGTTTCAGTGAGTGGACCTTCCCTCAGCAGAAAGCTGCAGCATGACGTGTGTTCACACCTTAATGCAGCTTTCTTGTGCCTCCTATCTGGCAACACTTTCTGTGAGGAGTTTGATTCTGCTGATGTTGTTTTCTCGGTGGTTTCTTGAAGCTTTGCTGTGAAATTTAAAAGTCAATCAGCTTTGACTAAAATCAACTCTGTGATCGAGACAAAGTCTGTTCGGTCGCATTAATAAACAAACACATCACTTCAGATTTACTGTATGAATTTCAAAGACGTTCAGAGTCGAAGCTGGAAACCACCTAGAACTTGAAACGCTCGAGAAATGAGTCAGCAGGTACTAAGTTTGTTTTATCTGTAAAATCAAGACCGACCACTGCTTCTTCAGTATGCTAAACATGGCGTTCAACAGGCGTCATCGGTCTTCACTTTTTCCACCAAGCCGCCGTTTCCAGGCAGTAAATTACCGACAGTCACCCGAGTGAAGCAACACGTAGCTCATATTTGCATGAAAACTTGGAAGTGCAGCAGCCAGATAATGCTGCCGTGTTTTTCTGTCTCATACCGTTGATTAGCAAAGCCGGCAGACTGGAGCAGCTCTATCAAACACTCAACACGCTGCCGCACACAAACCCCAGCCTGGTACGATGCAGCATCCAGTTCAGAGTTACAGGAACCTCGGTGTGTAACCGGAGTTCAGTGGCCTGACACGAAACAGCTCAGCTGCACTAATTGACCTCACTGAGAATCTGCACAGCTCCTGTCACTCCAGCAACCCACACGGGGAAACCACGAGCATCTATGGAACATTTATAACCCGTCCACTCGTCCTGTATGTACGGTTTGACAACCTCTCCCCCCATATGGCCCACACCATATGTGTCCATACAGCGCACGGTGAAGCGGTCCATTACTAACTCGCATCCATGTGAATTCATCCTGCTGAGTGATTCTGAAAGTTATGAAAGTCAGGAATTAAAACCAAACACATAAAGCTAAATAAGCACCATTGTGCCTGTAATCTGCCCTCTTTCAGTGACCGTAGCAGCAGTCTGGGCCGACATGCTGCCCGGTAATCCCTACCGCAGCACAATGCACGGGTTCTGTAATCTGACCCATTAAAACGCATCCTCCGGCCAGCACAGGTCTATAGGAGGCAGAGGACCTGTATGTGGACCAAAGAGGCATTAAGTAGAGCATCTGATGCAGCAAATGTCTAATGGCTGCGACGTTTTAATCGGTCCACTGGACTTTAATTAACAGGCATAAAGCATAAACATGTAGCTGCCTGTCCACCACCTTACACACTGTGCTGGGACTGATGTTTGTGATCCAGGGTGAACGTAAACAGTAAAATGTGTTGAAGAGTATTTATCTGACAGTTTATGACCCTCATGTCTCACCTATCAAGCTTTCTAATCCAGCCAATCAGACGGGCAGGAACAGCGTTTGTACTTTTCGCCTTCAGTTATTTGATTTCATCACAACAAAGAAGGAACTGTGTTTGCAAACAAGGAATCTGTGGTGAGATCAACCACATTTTTAGTTAGTTTAGTTTACTTGAAAATGGTCAGAAGGTTTTAGCCGGCCTCATCTCTGCTCTACATGTAATATAACTGCTAACAGGGTCACGTGCAGCTTTACAGACGCTGGAGCCAAAACATTACGACATCCCTCCACTAATGCAGTGATGCTCCTTCATAAACAACTCCAGCCTGCAGAGACATCAACGTCTCGGGACGTCCTGTGGTCTCAGCAGCAGCAGGTCCTTTAGGTTCTGGATGCCGGGAGCTGGAGCAGCCATGGAGCATGTTCTGGTGCGTCTTCCACCACCCGTCACTGGTTTATGGTTCACCCCGAAGGCCTGGTTGCTTCATGCTGCAGGTCTGCACACTGATGGCTTCTCAGACTCCTCACCGAACCCTCTGAACTCAGTTTTTTTAATTGCTCGTTTGTCACCTTTCTGACAGTCCTCGAGCTAATCTAGTACATGGTTCTGTCTGGAAAAACAACTGAATCGATGCTTAAAATCAGGAAATCACTTCATTTTAAAAATATAAAAATAAACCTTTAGCAGAAAGCGGATTGAGTAGAAAGCGTGCTGTGCTCCACGGTGCAGCCCAGAAGCCATTCAGGAGCTTCTCTGTTCGACTGGACTGAACTGCTGCAGGCTTCCCAAGTATCTGTTGTTTTGCGTTGCTAAGATAAATGATGAACTAAACAGTCAAAGACATTCAGCTTGATGGAATCATAACTCAGTAATAATGCACAGAAACAACATGGCTGAGGTCTCTCTACGTCTGGTCCTGCTGCTTCCATTGAGGAGCAGGACTTTATACTGCGGTGAAGAATGAGCCCTCAGTGAGCTGCTGGAGTTCAGGAGGTTAATCATCTCCCAGACCTTGACTTCACCTGTGAGTGAACGCTTTGGGTCGCTGGTAGGACGGGACAGCTGCCACCTCACCTCACATCAGACTGGACGCAGTTCTCACGAGTCATGAAAACTACTGTGGCAGGAAGAGACGAGAAGGTGGCTGTAAGAGAACGCCCCAAAAACGACAGAACGAGTCACGTAAAAGTTAAAAAGGTGTTTGTGGAGCTAAAAGACAGAATCACAGCTGACAGAGGAGCTCTGAGTCCCGCCTGTTTGGTGTCCACGTGAGCCGCGGCCGGTCGTGTTCGGTCCGTTCATTCAGTGCTGCTCACCGTGTCCCCGGTTCATAACAGAGTCATTAAATACCAGTAATTCACTTACAACAATCTAATAAGGTAAAACCCGATTTTCAAAGGTCATTGAATTCCCCCGTCAGATGAGTCATGCAGGCCAGAGATTAGAACGGCTTTCTGTCTGCCTCCGTCAGCCACAAACACACAAACACACTGAAAGCACAAATTCATATGAACGTGTACGTTTCAGGGCTTCACATCCCCCCAGCTGCTTCACTAATGCTGTGAGATAGAGAAACATCCAAATGTGGGAAATGACATGAATGTTGTTCAGGTCTGAATGTTCATTTTGGGTAAAACCAGCGTCTAATTAAAGGTTGTAAAAGTAGCTCCCAGTTCACAAATCGAACACACTCACATCTGACAATTGGATCTAACCGCTGTGCAACACTTCTTAATAATCTAAGAATAGTAATTAACCCAGGGACACACTGGTTTCACAGTCAGATGGTATTTTTAGGAGTCTTTCCAGCCCTGATTAGCCGGCGCCACACTGGGCGCCACTGGCAGGTGTTGTCGCTGCCAAATGCACCGGCTCGGCTGATGAGTTTAGCGTGGACGTCTTCCAATCTCACAGAAAACTCTAGTTTCTCAACAATAGCAGAAAACTGTCCAGTCGCAGACTTTGGGGGTAAATAATAAGAACAATGTGAACACAGGAAGGTGCACAGGATGCTCACGGTGTTTGGGAAGGTCCCAGTGAGACGGGAAGCAATTTCCTCCTAAATTAGTCGGTCATAAACTGGATTACATGAAATCAGACTGTAAAAAGGCTGTTTCAGTGGCAGGCAGTGGGATGCATAAAAAGCAAAGGGTTTAAAGTGAGAATGGAGCACGTAGACGGTGGATAACAGCCTGAATGCGTCACATCGTACAGACTCTTTAATGCTACTTGTCGTATGTATTCATGCTGGACAGAAAGTTCATGAAGACGGAGCGCCGTGAGACTGAAAAGTGCTTCAGCAAAGACACACAGAAACATCTCCGTGGACAGAGGTGCGTTCTGGGTAATACAGAAGCTCACGGAGAGCTGGCATGAGCTCCTTTAAAGCCCAACTCGCTTAGCTGACCAATGCTTTGAGGAGCTTCTTGTTCAGAGATGCATCAAAGCAGAAAACAGAAAACATGCACTCAGTCCCAGGCAGTAGAAAGAAAGCCACATTAAGGCTGTAGGACCTACAGAGAGGTGAGGTTCCTCTCTTGTGTCCTTTACTGTCACCAGTCTTCTAATGGACTCCCTCACTACCCTCTGCTCTTTCCTTCGCTGCTCTTCCAGGTGTTTTCTTTTTGCATACAGGACCTTGTTCATCTCATCTTCCTCCTTGAGCGTCCCGTACAATCATCTCTTTTCACTCCACTGCGCTCGAAGCCAAGTCTTCCCTTCATCTCCGAGGCCTCGGCTTGATTCAGACTCTTTTCTACTTCCAACGTTTTCTGAGCTTGTCAATTTGCTGGATGAAGGCTTTCGATACACCGGCGCGCTCGCTGTTTCCTCTGCTGCCACAGCTTGAGATTTGCGGCGCCATTACTCAGGACGCTGTACGTCTGTAAGAGGATTCCTCATCAGCTCCTTCTTTGAAGCTTGTGAGCATTTGGACCTCTTCAAGTAAAACTCTTTGATGAGGCGCTTCTCTGTTTCTCAGAGACTGGAGGTTTCTGGTCATCTATGACATCCAGAGTCCCCCCTCTTGCTGTGCTATCGTGTCTCGTCCCGGAGGAGTCTGCTGATGTCCCCCTTCTCAACAGGCCGGTTTCCAAGATATGATATTTCACCGTTAAGGTCATTTTCTGTGTGTCTGTCTGAGCCTGACTCGTCACCGGCTGTGCACAGAAAGAGCCATTATTCCTGATCTGCTTCTCAAGAATCTCCCCCTGTGGAGGGCATTATTGCCCACAAGGGCCTCCATTTGTTTGGCAGAGGCTCTCATTCTGTCTGAGGAGAGTCTCCAGCGTTCGTGGCTCTGCCGAGCTTCTGGGATGAAGCTGTTGGCTCGACAGAGGCACTCGAGCGGCCTCTATGGCAGGAAACAGCACTGTATTATTATTATTATTATTATAGCATTCTCCGGGTTCTGTCCTCATCCTTCTTACTCAGAAGAGCTTTAACTTGTCTACAAACATTCAAAAGGAACAAGACTTCTGCATAGAGAGTAGACGACAAGCCGGCTGTACTTACTTGGTGCCAAATCACAAATTCGATGCGTTTTAGTGTAAAATTATCCAAACTCCACCCCCGAACAAACACACTTTAGGCTCTCAGCACTCAACCATCCATTATCCAACACAAACACGTGGATAATTCATATTTCTGAGCAGAAGTGAGGCATTCGTGTCATCCATCATCAGGACGGATCAATAATCTCCAAACCACGTGGGTCATCCAGCGGCTGATCAGATAAATGCTACGTTTCTCCTTCTTCATGAGGATGTGTGTTGTCTTTTCTTCCCTGTAGTTTAAATCAGAGAGTCCACAGAGGGCTGACTGGTGTTGAAAGAGTACATCTAAGGTTTCCAGCATCTGGCTCGGTGACCCTGGAGGTTCACATCCATCCCTTTCCATTAAACGGTGGAAGAGAAACAAAGAGAGGATTTTCATCCCTGCTCTGTGGTGTGGATGTGGGAGTGAGGTGGGTTGGAAATTCAGTCCCACCTGTTTAACTGCCGACGCAATCCAGCCTGATTACTGCCATCAACAAAACAACACACGACGCTATGAGCAGAAGACACAATCTCAAAAAAACAACAGCTCATGTTTTGTCATTTCTGCAGAAAATTGGAGAGTGCAGCTTGAAAAGACAGCCGACATGAACGGCTGCTGCGCTCTGGAAAGGGATGAAAGTAGACATGAGAAAACAGGAGCACGGCAACAACACAAGGAGCCGTCGGACTCCAAGGACGGTCCGGCGAGGGAGCGGCACACTTTGACTTTGAGCGTCCTTCACTTGTGTGTTATCGAAGCCCTGAGATGTGCAGATGTGATGACTGCCGACAGATAAAGACGACAAAACCTCAGACTGTGCTTATTGCAGCGTGGACACGGGCCAGGAAGCTAATTCAATGAAACAGGAGAGGTAGAGAAAATAACGCTTTCGATTAGATTATCTGTTTGACTCTAAGCCAGAGCGCCCAGATAATAACAGATAGTGCATAATGCTCCGGCTCCATCACAGATTATTACCGCAGTAATCCAGACATAGCGACGGCCAACTAAAGCCGGCACTATGAAAATGAAAGCAGGTGCAGAAACAACCCGGTGCCCTCCGTCTGCATTCGGCTGAATTACCTTGATGGTGTTATTGGAAAACAGATATGTTCATTGACAGCCGCATAGAGATAATTCAGGTTAATCCTAAAACACAAAAGGGGAGAAAGAATGGGGAATAAGCAGAGATAACACAGCTGCCTCCGTCCTTGTCACACGCAGGTCGATCAATACGAGCTGAAAAGTGGTGAGTGAGGTCATCTCTGGTCCGTCCTTCACCCCTCGGACAAAAACAAGGACGCCAGAGTGCACTTTATTTGGAAAACGCGCCACTTCACACGATTCAGACACACAAACAGAGACGACCTTGCGTCCTTTATTCCCAGTGAGCCGCTGTTGTTCGCATCAGCTCGGTACAACCCACAGTTGTCCTGGTTACACTGAGAGCTATGGTTTGGGTCAGATATTCTCCTCCTGGATTCACCGTAACTCGATGTAAAGATACGTCTGGAGCGATGGATTCACATGTCCTTGGACTGTACATAAGCGACTAATGCAGATGGTTTCATCGTATTCGTCACGTTCCAGCTGCTGAAGCGCAAAGAATAACTGAAACCACACAGTGCTTAACAAATGTATTAGACAGCACCTAAACCATTAGGATTACGGAAATATCTTTTCTCTCTCATTCATCATTTTACTGCTTTTATATTTAATTTACTTTGCTAATTAAAACACACACGACAAATGCAGATCAGCCACAGCAGCAAAAGCATCAACAGCTGAAGTGAACGACGCCGATCATCTCGCTTTACTGCTTGGAAACCTTCGGTCCACCTAAACACCCCACATGGTGACCCCCCTCCACATCAGCTGCCTCCTCCAGCAGGACAATCTGCCCCCGCACGCTGCCAGAACTGCTCAGGAACTACTTGAGGAGCACGACAAAGAGCCCAAAACCTACAAACTCCACACCAGAGGAAGCCTGACCGATGGAGGCCCCAACCTACAAGACCCAAAGGATCTTCTTCCTGGTGCCTGACCCCAAAGAACACCGTCAGAGGTCCTGTGTCCCAACAGATCACAGCGGTGTTGCTCCGTTATATTCGGCCGGTGGGGTTCTTTCTGGAGCTGCCGGTGCTTTTAGGAATCTGCTTTAACCCAAAACAATCTCACCGTTAATCTCCCAGCAGACACGGCAGCATTTCAGTGTTCTGCTGGAGTGAAGCCAACGTGCTCGAGCATGTCGCTGGTATCACGCGTCTCATTTATAACAAAGACAACAAGACAACATCAACAGCGAGGATCTCAGTCATGAAGAAGAAACGCAGCATCACCTTCCATCAGAGAGTCCAGATTTAAAGCCACCGTCAGCACTCCTGAGAACACCTCCAGTAGCATCTGTCATGTGTCATGTGTCGCAGTGGGACCACGATGTCGTTCACCACGACGTCAGAGCTTCACTGCTTCATTCTTACTTTGCCTGGACTTCAGGCAGCTCAGCCTCTCACTGACCGTTCATCAGGAGCTCCAACACCTCGACTATCATCTGATCATCCAGCTATACGTCATGGTTCACGTTAGACGTTAGAAGACCTTGAAGGTGACCAGCGTCTCTACAGCTGCTGGTCTCTGGATATTTTCACCACAACATTCTCTAGAGTTTATTTAGAATGGTGTGAAAAAACAACAACAACAACAACAACAACAGTGGTAAGTGGCAGCTCTGCAGACAGCAACGCCTTTCTGATTAGAGAGGTCAGTGGATAATGTGCAGACGGGCTCAGGCTGACAGACGGGCTGGAGTAAATCAAACCTCTTTACAGCTGCTGCGAGCAGAGAAGCTGCATCACCTGTCTGCAACCAGCTCGGTTCCACTCCCGTCAGCCGAGAACCAAAACCTGAGGCTGCAGTGGACGTAGGCTCACACAAACGGGTGGAGCTGGCCTGGTCGGCGTAATCTCCATCTCTGCAGCAGCATGTAGATGGAACACTTAGAATTAGGCGTCAGCAGCATGAATCCATGAACTGGACCCGCTTCGTCCAGCCTGGTGGCGTGACGGTGTGGGAAACGTGTTCCTGGCACACTCTGGACCCTGAATGCCGATCACCCTCAGCCTGTCTAGAGCGTCGCTGCTGTCCACGTGCATCCCTTTACAGCCACAATCTGTATTTTATAAGCATTTAACTTCAGTGGCATCATCCAGTCATCAGATCCAGATCCAACAGAACAGCGGTCCCCAACCACCAGGCCACGGACTGGTACCGGAAAGAATAAAAAACGTTTTCCTGAGTTCACCTCTGAGCACAATAGGACATTAGACGCTAAGAAAGCTGGATATTTATTGTATTAATTCATTTTATGAATAGTTTTGGGGTCTTGTTTTCTGATTCCAGGTGTTTAGCTCCGCCCCCTCCTTCCCACCTCACCTGGAAACGCTCCAATTAAGGAAACACACTGATTGCACTTTGCACCAATGCAGATAAATACAGATGAAATACAAACGTTTCTGTTGTTTACGTTCACGTATATGTCTGTTCATTGATTCAGTCGTCAACCAGAATTAATCTGAGTTGAAAAACTGATTAAAAATGTCATTAATCAAGATGAATTAATTAGATTGTTTTTTTAACTGCGTCCCACCACTGCTAATAATAAACAAGCTGCTTTAAAAGGTAGACAAGTTTAACTTTTTATCCTTAAACATGTTTTAATTTCTACCTGTTTTTGTCGAGATCGGATCATTTTTAAATCCTTTTTCAGCAGGAAGTTGTTGTTCCTGCTGAATGAGAGCCCCACTAATTACACATTCACACATTTCCTTTTCTGTCGGCGCTCTGTGAGCGACTTCTGGGTCTCTGTACACCATTTAAACAGGGACATTGTTCATGCTGAATGTGTTTTTATTTCCGCACAAATGTAAATTAAACCGTAAGTTTAAATTGTACTAAACGATTATTATTTTGCATCCTGTATTTTGGTGTAGTTAATGCAAAACAGTCTGCAGATCCTCATGTCCTGCTTACAGCAGCCAGTCGACCAAAACACGCCGTTCACGCCTCTACATCATCACAACAACACACCAGAAACAGCAGCAAACAACACACAGCAAAGTACAGCACAAAGTATTTCCACAAAAGTCAGAACTGTCCCTTTAAGCCATCTCGGAGCGCCAGTCGTCTCCATCAAACGCCATGGTTACCAGAATTAGCACGCCATTTACGACTCAATTACGCTTCATTATATTCAGCAGGAGCAGACGCCAGCGTGGAGACGAGAGCACCGTGGAGTTGGATGCCTCTCCATCGTGGTGTCTTGGCTGCTACCCTGAGGGCCACTTATTTACCTCACACCGCCTCAGCAGGGCGCAGCCCGTCTGATGAGCGCGCTCGCTAATGAAGTTCATGAAGTGCTCCACTGCACTGATATCTGCTACCAGCTGCATTCGAGGGCGCTGGGATGGTGTAAGCGTTCATATCTACTGCTTTGATTGCTAAATAGTGGGTGAAAGTGAATTCTTATTGTTTTGCAAGCACTGATTTAATTGAATTAAATATATTTGACAGCCATCAAAGCTCTGGATGCAACAGTTGAACCCACACAGCTGCTCTGTGTTAGCGTCCCAGAGCGCTACACGGTACGGTGTTGATCACCTTCAGCCTCACAGCAGACAGGTTCTGCATCATCTCATCATCTTGGCAGAATAATGCCGCTGCTTTCTTTCTCAGTAAACCATAGAGAGAATAAAATCTCAGGAATCTGGACGGTGAGGTAACTGTTACACAACCCTGCATGTGCCGGGATGTCAGCAGAGCTTTGGTTTCATGGAGCTCCTCAAACATCGTGTTTGTTGCTGTTAAACGGTTCAAAACCCCAAAAGCATGTCATCTACCCGCTCAACACAGAACACTCCCACATGTGCAGCTACAGCCACAACATTTGCCATTTTTCACTTTTAAGTGACTAAAACAAGGATAAGATGATCCAAAGGTTTCACTTTCTGTCACTTCTGTTTGTGTGCAGCCCTGGTCAGAACCTAGATCAGCCTCCACAGAGAGCGCGTCCAACACGTGTGACTGATGTGATCACTAAAGCAAACCAGTGGACATGCAGGCTCGGCCGTGCAACAGTCAACTACTGTGCTGAAGGTTTACTTCATGGAGAGGATGTTTAGGCCAGCAGCAACTGTGACAGAAAACAGAATCCTGAGTGCGTCACTGGCGTGATTTCCAGCTTTCCTCTTAGATTACCATCAGAGAAAACACCAGTGGGTTGACGCTCACGCTCACACAGGAACAGCGACTGTGTGCTCAACACTCACGAGTGCAAACAAGACGCGTATTTGCAAACAAACAGAAGCACACAGCTGGAGCGTTGGTTAATCTTTCTGTATCTGACAAAAGAGCTTTGCAGCAAGTGACAAACAACATGCTTCACTTTACAACAGCAAATCCTTCACCGTCCGCCGTTTACGTAACAGCCGAGCAGCAACAAGCTGCAGAGCCCCACATCACAAATCAAGCTATTATCTGCTTGGCTGTAATCCAACGGGGGCTGACAGCAGATTCATTCCCCGACAGCTCGCTCACTGCTTTTAATTTACTGTTTAATTTACCTGCAGGTCTTACGGTGAGTCACGTGGTCAGACGTTAGATCTCCTGACACCAGCACACAGCACCGATAACAGCAAACGTCTCCCTTCATGACCCGAGCATGGAGCGTTCAGGCAGCAACGTCTCATTCAGTCGTGTTACCCCAGAAATGAAGTGCATTTCACATCAATGGATTCGATTCATTTGTGGGGAAACTCACCCCCAGATCAGATGTTATAAGAAATCAGTCCCAGAACAGAATTCATGCTGATGGACAGAAAGCAGGACTTCACATCCGTCGTGTGACGTAATGCAGGAGCATCTGTCTGCTTCAGCGACATCACAGACGTCCAGCTACACTTTAATCACGTTTGGCCGAGCTTCACGTCATGTGAGATCTCCACAAGCTCGTCCTCTAAGAAAACCGAACACAC